>NW_026606919.1:907500-1002500 GCF_029890125.1 Rhinichthys klamathensis goyatoka | reverse complement strand
TTCTTACTAATCTATCTTTCTTTCTAACTAATCTATCCATCTTTCTTTCTAACTAATCTATCGTTCTTTCTTTCTAACTAATCTATCTATCTTTCTTTCTAACTAATCTATCGTTCTTTCTTTCTAACTAATCTATCTATCTTTCTTTCTAACTAATCTATCTTTCTTTCATTCTAACAAATCTATCTATCTTTCTTTCTAACTAATCTATCTTTCTTTTTTTTAACTAATCTTTCTTTCTTTCTTTCTAACCAATCTATCTATCTTTCTTTCTAACTAATATTTCTTTCTAACTAATCTATCTTTCTTTCTAACTAATCTATCTTTCTTTCTTTCTAACTAATCTGTCTTTCTTTCTTTCTAACTAATCTATCTTTCTTTCTAACTAATCTATCTTTCTTTCTTTCTAACTAATCTTTCTTTCTAACTAATCTATCTTTCTTTCTTTCTAACTAATCTATCTTTTTTCTTTCTGACTAACTTATCTATCTTTCTTTCTAACTAATCTATCTTTCTTTCTTTCTCACTAATCTATCTTTCTTTCATTCTAACAAATCTATCTATCTTTCTTTCTAACTAATCTTTCTTTCTTTCTAACCAAGCTATCTATCTTTCTTTCTAACTAATATTTCTTTCTAACTAATCTATCTTTCTTTCTAACTAATCTATCTTCTTTCTTTCTAAATAATCTATCTATCTTTTATCTTTCTAACTAATCTATCTTTCTTTCTAACTAATCTATGTTTTTTTCTTTCTAACTAATCTTTCTTTCTTTCTTTCTTTCTTTCTAACTAATCTATCTTTCTTTCTAACTAATCTATCCATCTTTCTTTCTAACTAATCTATCGTTCTTTCTTTCTATCTAATCTATCTATCTTTCTTTCTAACTAATCTTTCTTTCTTTCTAACTAATCTATCTTTCTTTCTAACTAATCTATCTTTCTTTCTCACTAATCTATCTTTCTTTCATTCTAACAAATCTATCTATCTTTCTTTCTAACTAATCTATCTTTCTTTTTTCTAACTAATCTTTCTTTCTTTCTAACCAATCTATCTATCTTTCTTTCTAACTAATATTTCTTTCTAACTAATCTATCTTTCTTTCTTACTAATCTTTCTTTCTTTCTAACTAATCTTTCTTCTTTCTTTCTTTCTTTCTTTCTAACTAATCTTTCTTCTTTCTTACTTTCTAACTAATCTTTCTTCTTTCTTTCTTTCTTTCTTTCTTTCTAACTAATCTTTCTTCTTTCTTTCTTTCTTTCTTTCTTTCTTTCTTTCTTTCTTTCTAACTAATCTTTCTTCTTTCTTTCTTTCTTTCTTTCTAACTAATCTTTCTTCTTTCTTTCTTTCTTTCTAACTAATCTTTCTTCTTTCTTTCTTTCTTTCTCTCTTTCTAACTAATCTTTCTTCCTTTTTTTTAGCTAATCTTTCTTTCTAACTAATCTTTCTTCTTTTTTTCTTTCTTTCTTTCTTTCTTTCTAACTAATCTTTCTTTCTTTCTTTCTAACTAATCTTTCTTCTTTCTTTCTGTCTTTCTTTCTTTCATTCTTTCTAGCTAATCTTTCTTCTTTCTTTCTTTCTTTCTAACTAATATTTCTTCTTTCTTTCTAACTAATATTTCTTCTTTCTTTCTTTCTTTCTTTCTTTCTTTTTAACTAATCTTCTTTCTTTCTTTCTAACTAATCTTTCTTCTTTCTTTCTTTCTTTCTTTCTAACTAATCTTTCTTCTTTCTTTCTTTCTTTCTTTCTTTCTTTCTTTCTAACTAATCTTTCTTTCTTTCTTTCTTTCTTTCTTTCTTTCTAACTAATCTTTCTTCTTTCTTTCTGTCTTTCTTTCTTTCTTTCTTTCTAGCTAATCTTTCTTCTTTCTTTCTTTCTAACTAATCTTTCTTCTTTCTTTCTTTCTTTCTTTCTTTCTTTCTAACTAATCTTTCTTCTTTCTTTCTTTCTTTCTTTCTTTCTAACTAATCTTTCTTTCTTTCTTTCTAACTAATTTTTCTTCTTTCTTTCTTTCTTTCTTTCTAGCTAATCTTTCTTCTTTCTTTCTAACTAATCTTTCTTCTTTCTTTCTTTCTTTCTTTCTTTCTTTCTTTCTTTCTTTCTTTCTTCTTTCTTAGTGCTTTACGCTTTTTAACTAACTCTGGTTACCGTACTCCTCATTGTACGCTGTATGAACTGGCAGGCTGGACGTCACTAAGTCTACGTAGACAACTTCATTTGCATATTTTTCTATAGAAAGCCGTGTTGGGTAAATTGCCGGCATATTTATGTAATCTCCTTAAAAAGAATTCCAGCAGTTTTCATCTCCGTTCCACCAGATGGCTCTCTTACCAGGTTCCAAGGGTTTTTACTGAGCTGGGAAAAAAAGCCTTCTCTTACTTTGCACCATGGTCCTGGAATAATTTGCAAGATTTGCTACATCTAAATGATCTAGTCCCATTAAACAAATTTAAGGCCATGTTAAAATGCCATATAACTCAAAAATGTAACTGCCATATGTGACCTGTTCTTTTTTTTTTTTTTTTATGTGTGATGTTTGTTTGTTTTTGATTATGTTGTATTTGTATTTAAATTGTAACTGGTGTGCCGTCTTGGCCAGGTCTCCCTCGGAAAAGAGACTTCAGTCTCAAGGGACTTCCTGGTTAAATAAAGGTTAAATAAAAATAAAAAGCCCTGGAAAAAGCTGTTGAATTAGGACATCAGGAAATTGTGCTGACATGTGACTCAGAATATGTAGCAGATGGTTTGAACAAGGAATGTAGGTCTATAGTTTGTGTGTGTATTTGTTGTATGTATGTTATGTATTAATGCAGCCTTGAGTCCAAGACAAATTTCCTGGAAAAGGACAATAAAGTATACAAACAAACAAACAATTAGAGATATGGAAAGCCAACGGTTTCCACAATGCCCGTAATAAACCTATGCCACAGAGAACAATGGGAGAAAATAGCTGATCTCATCCAGAAAGTAACGGTACATTGTTATCACCAAGTTAGTCACACCAAACAAGAAAGTGATAGACAAAACGCACTATTTAGGAATGGAATGGATGAGAGAAACTACACTCTTAAAAGAAATGGTTCTACTTAGAACCAGAAATGGTTCTATCACCCGCTTCATATATGGAACTCCAAAATGGTTCTATATAGAACCATTTTAATAGGTTCCATAAAAAGAACCCCCAATGGTTCTTTAAATCCAAGTTAGATGGTTCTATTTAGAACCATTTAAGGGTTCTATATTATTAAACCAGTTAATTATATGAATACAAAAATAACCAATCCAGAAAATTCCAAAAGTTTAAATTTATTCAATTGATTATACAAACATATTAGTGTCATACTTAAAATTGCACATCCGTATACTGTGTTATACAGCAAAACTTTTTTTTACATTTAAGATGTTAAATTACATTCAACCATTTAGTTTGAATTATTTAATTTAAGCATTTTCACTTAGCAATAAGCATACATAAGCTTGTTTATGTACTGTATGTACATATACAGTACTTAACTTTTACATGCATCTCTGAAATGAGGAAAAACCATACAATATATTTTTGATATTTGACAAAGCAGATAAAAAAACAATACATGAACAATTAAAACATCTAATAAATAGCACTACAACTTACACAAGTTGACAGTACATTTTTAGTACAGGTATTGGTGTTCTTGTGTCATGCTCTTGTTTAAGTTTATGCATATATTTTTGAATAAAAGTCATTGTGCGACTGCAAACAGGCATTCCACAGTCTTTGTCATGTCTGCCTCCATTATAATGCTGACACTCTCAGTCTTGAGGAGATCAGGAGAGCCGTTAAACACTGGTTGGTGTAGGACCTTTGGTTTCCTGTAAAACAAACATTTCACCTTTTGAGTGTTTTTCACCAATTAACAGAAGTCATCAAATAGACCAAAAATTACCCCATAATTTACCAACAAGCCAACCTATGTGTATGACTATTTCTTCACTTAAACCAAATCTGAGATATATTTAATAATATCCTAGCTCTTCCAAGCTTTGTAATGTGTTTGAATGTCAACATTACTGATGAACATTCAACATGCTACCACGTCAGCTCCAGTTTGATTACTTTGAATTTCATTGGTTCTTTCATTCTTGCGACTGAATCGTTCATGACAACACGGATATGACAGCTAGGCACGTGACACGCAAGAACCAACAAGACTCATAATTATTGATGTGGAGCTGATGTGCCACCCCATTGGATGTTATTCTCTTATCTATACATAGTCTAATTATAGCAACCTATCTTGGCAAATTTAATCTTTTTTTTTATCTCACTAACGTACCATTTGTATGTAACATTGTGCTTTAGAAGACAAGTATTAACCCCTGGAGTTGTATTTATTTTATGATCGATGCGAAGTCGACGTAAACTACACATTCGAGTTAATCGATAAAATCGATTTATCGCCCAGTCCTACTGACTAATTCAAGTCAAGTGCATCAAATGTTAATGAAAATACAGAAGACTTTATACTTACACTATCTACACAGTAGAGGAAGGTGGCGTTTTCTTTAAATAGTGCTGGCAATAAAATGAGTGCAGCATTCCTAAAGAGACCTACAAACAGATACAAATTATTGTCCATTAGGTACAGAAATCAATTAAAGGCATAGTCACCCAAAAATAAAAATTCTGTCATCATTCACTCACTCTTGTCATTTTAAACTTATATGGCTTTCCTACTTCAGCATAACACAAAAAAATATATTTTGGAGAATGTTGGTAACCGAACAATGCTGGTACCCATTCACTTCAATTATATGGACACAAAACTAATGCAGCAGGTCAATGGGCACCGCCATTGTTCGGTTACCATCCTTCTTCAAAATATCTTTTGTGTTCTGAAGAAGAAAGTCATAAAGATTTGAAATGACAAGAGGTGAATAAATTATGACAATTTTCATTTTTGGGTAAACTATTCCTTTAATACTTTCATTATTTTAATACATGTTTTCACTCATTCAATTTAACCTTTACATTGACAATGCAACGTTACACTGGGCATGGAATAGATAGGTTGGATGGGGAAAATGGTGGTTACCTTCTGTGGTTTCCTCTTCCTTCCTTCTTTTTTTACTTCCTTCTTTTGCACTCCTGATGATGTTTGGGCACCATTTCATTTAGAGATGTTTCCATGTTCTTCGCCAAGTCTGTTCCAAACCTCATCGTCATTTCATGCAGCATCTTTAAAAAATACAAAACATTTGTTTACTTCAGGTGCTTATATCCAAATTACACACTTTCAGCCAAACAAGTTCCTTAAAGTCAGCATGAACTGGAGGTTGCAATTGACTACCATATAGTGAAGCATTTCTGATAATGTTCAATAAGAAAAATACTGGGCGTGGTAATCAAAATTCTTACATGCGTTGAGTCCCACTGCTGGCCAAGGTTTGGCAACAAATGAGCCCTCATCCTCACAGGGTTCTTGTTTGTAAACATGAATACAATGATGAAGTCTTTTTATACAGGATATTCATTTTACTTGCCACAATACAGTCTGCTTAAACAGTTTAAACAATGTTACTTACTGAGTACAAGATATTTGAGGCACTTCAGTTTCCAGGCTGTTTGAAGAAAAAGAAAAAATATAAATTAAGATTGAGATAAGGATTTTAAGCTTGCTTAGCACAAGTTTGTTTATTTAGCAACAATGTTTAATATTTAACAACACAGACTTACTTTTTTGACTTAAGTTCTTTTTGTCAACCATCGTTACCTGGGGGGAAAAGAAAACAGAGCATAAATAACACTTCACAAACCAACTATGCATTAAACACACCTACACATTTAACCACGTGCTATCACCACTTTAATCCAGCGCATGCATCACGGTAAACAATGAACATAAGAGTATGTGCGGATACGAACGCTGCACTGACTGCAACCGTGCAGTTTTAATGGAGACCGGCCGGAAGTTCTCATTTGTAACGTTAGCAGTGTCCACTCACCTGCTGAGTTTAGCTCCAACCCTGATAAAACACACCTGAACAAGCTAACGTTAGTCAAGATCTTCGGGATTACTGAAAAGTAACAGTCTGATCTGGGTTGGAGCTAAAAACTGCACGAAAGTGGACCTCGCGGGCCAAAGTTAACAGTTAAGAACGTCTAGCAGCTAGCTGCTACACCTGTTAATATAGGCCTGGGAAAAATACTCAACGCAAACTTAGTAACGTTTGGATGTGTGAAACTGCGACAAACATTAACATATCATACACCTCCGTCTTGCACCCGGTTCGCTTTTAACGTTATTTCAATCGGCGCCTATCGTTAACTTACCATTAAAGAAAAACGAGCGTGCGCTTCATTGAAATTAAAATTCACGCTTCTGTCTCGAAGCTCGTCTCCTTATAACACAGCTGTCTTATTGTTATTGACCATTTCATTAACTAACGTTATAACAAGCAAATAAAGGGAGACTGTAACTTAATTACTTTAAAAACCGGAGCAAAATCAATTTAACAGGGCTTTCTGAACCGACGGCTGACGAAGCCCATCGGTGCTAAGTTACACAGCAGTGTTTTTAACTGAGGTAACGTTAGCTGCTAAATATAATCCATTTTGCTTCTAGTATCAGTATTTAACACAAGGACTATACTCTAACCAATAGAAATATTAACTGCAATACTAAATATTTCAGTAAAATGATTTCAAAAATGTAAAAACTTAACTTACCTGAGGGTATGAACGGGCAGAAATGGCGGACTCCTCAGTTTGAAAAATTAACTGTCACTTGTAGGTTCATCTTCGCCAATCCACCAATAGAAATTCAAGGATGATGCAACGCATATACGCCACCATGGGCATTTTTACGATTATTATTTTTAATGTTCCCTTCGATAGATTAAACCCATAACTATATGGTACACAAAATAAAGAAAACACTTTGTTAGTTTATTATTAGGCCTATAATGTTTTATTACAAAATGATTGGTCAAAAAGGCAAACTATAATGTATTAGGAAATATAAGTTTCATGCTAATGTACAAACGTGCATAAAGAAATCTCAAATCATACATTGACTAGATATTAACTACAGTCATTCTCATGGGTCTTCTTGACTCAAAAAGCTTTGTGAATGTGTTGTGTATAATTATTGTGTAACGTGAATCTTTAGTTTACACTTCAGTCATAAAACATGAATCATAGAACCATTTTAATAAAAAAAGGTTCTTTGCTCTCCAAGGGTTCTACATAGAACCATTTTGTCGGTAAAGGGTTCTATTGGCCAAGTATGGAACCCCAGGGTTCTATATAGAACCCCGAGGAACCCTTTTTTTTTAAGAGTGTATGTGCAACCGCAGCATCCAAATCATCGGGGCAGATAGCTTCCCGAGATGGTTTGATGAACCCAAATTATTCTTTGAAACAGGGGTCCAGGGAGTAGTCAATGCCACGACAGCCGTAGTCAAGTTCGTAACACAGGATGTATGGGAATGGCTAATAAGTTTCTTGATCAGACTAGGTTGGTATGCTCTATGGTGCAGCAGTAATATTAGGTATAATGTTACTCCTAATTATAGTGAAATGTTCATGCAATGACGTCATATAACTGACGTCTTGGGACGTCTTTTGACCATACGTCAATATCCGCCTTTTTAGGGTACCCTTAAACGTCGGTTAGATTACGTTATCGGATCCTAACTCTACCCCAGACCTAAACCTACCCCGTCACCTAACTGACGTTAAAGGTAAAGCGTCAGTTGTATGACATCCCAGGATCGTCATATGCCAACGTTTAAGGGTACCCTAAAAAGGCGGATATTGACGTATGGTCAAAAGACGTCAGTTAAATGACTTCTTGGGATGAGACTGTGTTAACTAGGGAGAAGAATATGCTCGAGAAAGGAGAAAAATGACCAACTAGCTGTCCTAGAAAAACTTGTGACATTGCAGAGCTCGCAGTTGAAGAGGAGGAGGAGTCATTCTGAAAAGCCACTCCTGTCATAGAAAATGGGCTATATATATATGAATATATACTATTCATGTATATATCTTTATGGGAAGAAGTTATAGGGATTACAGCGGTATAAAAATACAACACTTTGTATATTTATTTATGTATTTATTTATGTATTTTTGCTTTTTTTTACATTTCTTTGTATATTTATTTATGTATTTATTTTTTATTAAGTCAGCTTTGGCATTCCATACTAAAGACATCCATAAAATTCCTTTTTCGTCTTCTTTGTGCTGCGTGGTGATTGGAGACCAACAGCCAATCACAATTGACCTTTAATTTTCCGATTGGTTGATTGTGGCACACTTATAACGCTGTTGCAAGTTGAGCGCGCGCGTGCGTCAAGAGTTGAGCGCGCGCGTGCGTCAAGAGTTGAGCGCGTCTTTTGACCATACGTCAATATCCGCCTTTTTAGGGTACCCTTAAACGTCGGTTACGTTAACACCACTAACCACTCGGTGAGTTGCACAGTTTTGAAAACGAACGTTAAGGGTTGTTTTAAGGACATGTTTGAGCATGCCGGTCGACAGCCACTCTGAAGCGCTCAGAGGCGATTCTAAAATATTCAAAAAGTCGAGACAGGACCCATCGTCAAAATTTCTAAGTCCACCACTCTAGTTCACCCAAAACAAACTAAAAAATAGACTCAAAGTGTTAAATACCGGAATTATCCTTTAAGAGGTTGAGAGAGAGAGAGGGACTTGACAGGAGCGCAGAGGATAAGTTTGTGAGAGAGCACCTGAGTAAACTGCGTGAGAGGGGTTATTATTGCACGTTAATATGGATAATAGCAAATACATTTATTGAGCACGGAATCATTTTTTCTTTGCTCAAACCATTTTTTTTTTGCGATTGTTTATTTCTGTTCAAAATATAATGCAATGTGCTTGCAAAATATTGTTCTCTGTGCTCAAAACTTACAATTACTCGCTCAGGAATGAGGCACATATAAATAACGCCATATTGCCGCAGCACAGCCAATGAGTGAGCCAGATACTCACCGCGCTAGCTGTGCAGCTGGAAAATGCGTTTTGCCACTCGCAAAGCAGACAGCCGGAGACTTTTTCAAGATGGCTCCTTGAACGCACGCGTTTCGATGAGCTCGCAATCCTAATCACTTACACAGACCTTCGTAACGGTATTGCAAAGACAATTTTGTAATTTAACTCAAATTAATATTACAGTGATTCACCAAAGGCCGAAATGGGTGGCTCAGAAAAAAGGAAAAGTTCTGGAAAGAAGGCTGGAAAATCCGAACCAACTGTACATGCTAACTTGGCTAGTAAAAACAGCAACAGTTTGCAGGCGACTGAAAGTTCTGGTAAAGTCTCTTCTAGCGACTTGATTGCAAACAACTTGCACGACTATCATAAACAGGGTAATGCTCCAGAAGAATTGATGCTGGTAGAGGAGGAATTTCCGTGTCTCCCCGAAACTCCCTGTAAATCGCCAACCCCAAAACAACGCAGAATTGTGGATACAGATAGCCTACATCGGTCATCCTATCGCAGATCTCGGACCTTTCTCGGCTGGTGCAGGATAGATCGGATACTCTAGAGAAGTTGGTGGAAAGAAATTCACAGGTAATAAATGAAATGAAAACAGAAGTCTGTGTCAACACAAAACAAATCTCCGAGTTAAAGGACACGATTGAGTTTATCTGCGCAGACGTCAATGCCATGAAACCTCGACTGAAACAAGCTGAAAAGTGTGCCGAGGAGCATGAAAGACGTCTAACGTTGTTGGAGGGCTATTCCCGCAGATGGAATTTAAGAATTCAGGGGATTCAAGAGAAAAATGGAGAAGATGTTCGTCACGAGGTCATCAAAATATGTCAGTGTCTCTTGCCACAGCATAAAGATAGACTGCCTGACGTCGTGGATGTTGCACATCGCCTCGGTCGTTTCAAACCTGGAAGCAGCACTCCTAGAGCAATCATATTTCAGTTCACATCACGTGTTTTCAGGGATGCTGTCTGGCGTGCTGCCAAAGATGCAGACTTTCTGAAGAACAACCACCTGAGGATCTCGGAGGACTTGTCCCCTGCCGACAGAGAAATGAGGCTGAAATTATGGCCTGCTGTCGAAAAAGCACGTAAAGAAAAGAAAGCTTTCTTCGTTGGTGGCCGTGCTTTTGTAGACGGCGTTGAGATTCATCCACCCACTTAAACTACGAGGGATGCCCTATTGGTGAATAAAACTGGAAGAAAATATGTCTACTGCCTCTTTCAGTGCAAAGGTACTTTCCTTCTTTCTTTGTTTAAAGTCTCGAGTGAGACGGAGACTGTTTTGTAATTTTATAAAAAAAAACAAAAAAATAATGTCTCTGCTTTACAAAAGAAGATACTCTTCTCCTTATGTTTAAAGACTTGAATAAGACTGAGACTGTTCTGATTTATACATTTATAAAAGCAGCAATATACTTAAAAAGCAGAAGAGAAGAGAGAGAGAAAAAAAATAAGGGAAAAAAAGAATTCTTTGCATTAAAAAGGGATTGCTGTTCTCATCCCGGTGTTGTTATGTGGGTGAGGAAGGATGAACCCAATAGCAGACAGTAGTCAAGGCAACACGATTTATTAAACAAATAACCGGGAAAACAAAGCCCACGAGGGGGCAAAACAAGACAGGACTTATGAAGACTAACTAGACTGAGACAGATAACTATAGGGACACAAATAACCTTTACAGGCAATAGCGCAACAGGACTAAAACTCTTGACAAGATACTCACAGACTCTGACAAGGATTAACACTCAGGTAACAATCACAATGAACCGACAAAAGACAGCAGATACAAGAGGATTAAATAGGGAACACTAATGACGAGGACAGGTGAAACTGACTAGACAATAATCACAAGACGAGGATAACAAGGGTAACGTAACGAGACACCACAAGCACATGGCCAAACAATCGGCCATGCTTGTAAAACATGATTCTGTCATGATCCTGCCTCACAACTAGGAAAATCAAGGATACTAAGGCAGAATCATGACAGGTGTTGTAACCGTTTAAGATTTGCTATAATTTTCTATAGGAATCTTCTGGATTTAACTTTGTATTTTCTATACATTTTTGGTCCATTGTTTCTCTTAATTGTAGAGGGTTACGTAACATTGTTTAGAGGAAAGCCATTTTTTTGTATTTGAAGCGCTTTAATACAGATTTTTGTTTTTTGCAAGAATGCCATTCAGATAGTCAAGATGTTCATTTCTGGAGGTCGCAATGGGGACTGCTCACGGCACTACTCATTCTGCTGGGGTTTGTATCTTGAAAAATCGTTTTAAAGGGAAAATATTAAGTACTGAGTGTGATAAGTCTGGACACTACATCTTACTTGCCCTTGACATTTTGAATTCAACCTGTATTGTTATTAATGTACATGGTTTCAACTTACAAAGAGAAAATAATGCCTTTTTTGACAGATTAGGTGATCGGGTGACTCGTATGTTAGCTGTATATCCTAACTCTTATCTGATCTTTGGAGGTGATTTCAATGTCGTCCTGGACAACAGGTTAGATAGATGGCCTCCTCAGGCTGGAAATCTAAGTCCTGATTATGTAATTACGTTTATGGAGAAATTTTCTTTAATTGATACATGGACAAAATCTCACCCAACACAACAATGCTTTACTTGGAGTAATAATTCGTTATCTAGTCAGTCCAGGATTGATTATTGGATTACATCAAAGGATTTAGTTAATATTGTTACTGACATAAAACCATCTCCATTCTCTGATCACAAGGCTATTTCAATAAGTATTCCCTTTAGTTCTTCTGTAAATTTAACTAAAAAGTCTGGATATTGGAAATTAAATAATTCAGTACTTCAACATAAAGAAGTAATCACTGGCATAGAAAAAAAATTGGACTTACTGGAATAAAGCAAAAATTGAAGAGAAATATTGTAGCAATTGGGAACTTCTCAAATTTGAAGTAGGAATATTTTTTAGGAGGCACTGTAGCGAGTTTGCTAAAAAGAGGAAAGCTGAAGAGGATAACATTTTATTTAAAATTTCTACTTTAGTATCCAAAAGATTAGAAGACTTATCAGAAATCGATAAAGCAGAACTTACTGCACAGAAGCTTAAGCTAGAGGAACTTTACAAACTAAAGGCTGAAGGAGCTTTTGTTAGGTCTCGAAGGAAGTGGCTTGAAGAGGGCGAAAAGAGTTCTGCTTATTTTTTCAGACTTGAGAGGCAACAAGCTAAAAATAATCACATTGAAAAATTGAGGATTAAAGATAATATTGTGGAGGATTATTGCAAATTTTTGTTCTAATTTTTGAGTCCTTACATAATATGAAGCAGATTAATAATGAAGAGTTCAACATATGTGAAGCTCCTCTTAGTTTACAAGAAATTACTGATGCAATTAACTCTTTAAAAAATAATAAGTCTCCAGGAACAGACGGGTTAACGGCTGAGTTTTATAAAGCTTTTAACAAACTTTTATCTCCTTTTTTGCTTGAAGTTTCTAAAGAGAGTATAGAAAGAGCCCTGCTTCCTCCGACTTTGTGTCAAGGACTTATAACTTTAATTTCAAAACCAAATAAAGATCCCTTGTTAATTGATAATTGGCGGCCAGTTACATTGCTAAATAACGATTATAAAATTATTGCTTTGGTTTTATCAAAAAGAATAAAATGTGTTTTGAATAATTTAATTGATGAATGTCAATCTGGCTTTTTACAAAAAAGGCACATCTCTAATAATTAGACATTCTAGATTATTCAGAATTTTTCTCTAATGATAGTCTTATTAGTCTCTCCTTAGACTATTATAAAGCCTTTGATTCCCTGGAGCATGAATTTTTGTTACAAACTCTTCGCAAGGTGGGATTTGGTGACTTCTTTTGTAGATCTATTAAAATGCTCTATCAAACTCAGCAGTGGTACCTCTCCTAGATTTACTCTGAATCGGGGAGTCAGGCAGGGATGCCCAATCTCCCCATATCGGTTTCTGATAGCTACCGAACTTCTAAATTTGCATATTAGAGAAAGCCCTTTAAAAGGAATAACTGTTGATGACACTGAAGTGGTAATGAGTCAGTTAGCGGATGACACCGTTTTGTTTTTAAAGGATGCCTCTCAGGTTGCGGTAGCATTAGAGACTCTTGAGCCCTTTTCTAAAGCCCCAGGTCTTCGCCTGAACATAAACAAATGTGAGTTACTCCCAGTTGGTAATTGTCTGGAATCCTTAATTTGTAATATTCCTGTGAGAGAGAGTATTAGCCTACTTATTTGGGAGTTAAAATGATAAAATTAGATGCCCTTCCAATTTTCTTCCGATTATTGAAAAGACACGTAAGGTATTGAACCATTGGTTGTTAAGAGATTTATCACTCAAAGGCAGAGTTCTGCTTACTAAAGCAGAGGGCATCAGAGGACAAAATTCCTGTGGAAAAACAAAATTCATTATATAAAAAAATCAGTAATACTGAATTCATATGATAAAGGAGGATTGAATTTGATTGATTTTAGCTCTCTAAACAGTAACTTTAAAATAAATTGGATAAGACAATACCTTCAAAACTCTTCATCTATTTGGAATATAATTCCTCGGTTTATTTTCTCTCATGTGGGTGGCCTAGAATTTCTTTTGATGTGTAATTATAAAATTGGAAAACTACCAATCAAACTTTCTAAATTTCATCAACAAGTACTTGCTTCCTGGAGTCTTATTTATAAACACAACTTCTCCCCTCATAGTTTTCTTATTTGGAATAATACCAACATTTTGAATAGAAATAAGTCTTTATTCTTTCATAATTGGGTTATTATTAGTGAATCAGTTATTTAATAATGAAGGGAATTTATTTTCGTTTGCAGACTTTATCTCAATATACAACATACCTATTACATTAAAAGAATTCAAGGTGCTTACTAAGGCAATACCTGCAGGTGTACAGATGCTGTTCAAGAGCAGTGTATATACATCCACACTCTCTGTCTGTCCTCCTAGACCTGAACATACTTCTGTCGGCAATATCTGTTTCTCTGGAATAAAGCCTAACAACTATAAAATTAGATCCTTGTTTTTAAGAGAGATTATTATTTTGTTATTTTCTACTGGAACAATTTCTTTAATAATGTAAATTGGACTCAAGTTTGGTCATTACCCCAAAAATTCCTCCTTACAAATAAGGTTAAGAAAATCTCATATAAATTAATTCATAGAGTTTATCCTACAAAGGCATTCCTACAAAAATTTAAAATTGATATTGATTTAAAATGCTCTTTCTGTGAATGCTCCACTGAAACAACTTCTCATTTGTTTTGGTCTTGCCAATATACCCAGTATTTTTGGAATGATGTGGAGATTTTCATTGCTGATAATATCTTAAAAACATTTAATTTATCTTACAAACATGTGATTTTGGGTTATTTTATCAAGGATCGCTCTTTAAAGGATACTGGTTTTATTATAAATTGTAAATTTCATATTCATAAATGCAAGTTTACAAAAGGCAAACCTCTTTTTATGGTGCTCGAAAAAGAGATTAAAATGTATGTAGATATGATGTCAAAATCTAAAAATAGTAAAGCAATTAAATTGATTAATATATGCTCCTCCTTTAACATTTTCATATAATATTAAAAAATATGTATAAAATATAATGAATCGTGCTGACCTGTAAAGTATATTTTCTGTATCTAAATTGCATTGTAATATCCTATGGAATTGTTAAATGTATAATGTATATCTATTTGTAAACTGATGCTTATGTGCCCTCTTGTCTTTTTATTTTTTTGTTTTTAATTATTTTTTATATATTTTTTTATTCTTGTTGAGGCATGTGAATTATCTTTTGTTATATGAGATATGGAACTGTACATGCTACCTGTTGTTGACAATAAAGCATAAAAATAAAAAATAAATAAAAAAAAATAAAAAAAGCAGACAGCCGCGCCTCTGCTACCGCGGGCGTGCCTTGCGGTCGGCGGACTGTGAATCAGGGGCGTAGCCAGAATTTTATTTTTGGGGGGTCCCGTCTTTAAATGAGGGGGCAACATATATATATATATAGCCAGATTTTTATATATAGCCAGAATTTTATATATACAGGCCTATTCTGGTGGGTGCGGAGATGCGGTGGCGACTCGTGTAACATGTAGCCTAAGGGTGGCGCTGCCAATAAAGCACCTAAAAGCTGTCACAAAGAACCGGCAAAAGTAATGATTTTGAATATGTAAAAAATATAGCAAGGAGATATTTTAATTGTTTATTAATAAACAAGTGTTTTCTTTGTCGGCTAAAGCCTTGTTTATACTCGACGCGTCCGCACGAGCGCGAGTCTCCGCTGACTGCGCGCGGACCTCTCCATATGGACGAGGCGTTTATACTTGACGCGCTCGCCGTTGTGCTATTCTGTGAAACGACAGGGGGCGACTCGGAGTAATTCTCCTCTAAACCACCAGGAATCAGCAGTGAAGTAGTTTGCCATTTATTAGTAGTTTAATTTCTGATTCATATAAAAAGAGTATTAAATGCAGTAGGTTTATTGCACTTTCACTGCATGTAAACTAGTAAACAACTGAAGCCTTATTGAAGAGTGTTTAAACCTTAATTTCATCAGCAGGGCTTACTTCTGCTATTGTAGGCTTATTTTGTAAATGTAAGCAGTTACTTTATACAAGTGCAAACTGGGTGCTTAATGCAAATGTGTTCCTATTCACAAAATGAGAGGCTTTTATGGTCGCCCATCAATGCAAATGTCTCTGTGTATAGAAGGATCATAAACATGCTGGTACAGACGTACCAGTTCGGCCAGATTCGGCTGGAAGTCGTTCATCTTCGGATGCGGCGCCGCGCGCGATGTTACAAAAAGTGCCGTGCACACCGCCAGGCGAAATGGGGTCTTGCGCACCCAACGCGCACGACCGCCCACACCGCAATTACGTCATTTTTGCCGCACGCACTTCGCGCTCTTGCGGACGCGTCGAGTATAAACAAGGCTTAAAGGGATACTCCACTTTTTTTGGAAATAGGCTCATTTTACAACTCCCCCAGAGTTAAACTGTTGAGTTTTACCGTTTTTGAATCCATTCAGCCAATCTCCGGTTCTGGCGGTACCACTTTTAGCATAGCTTAGCATACATCATTGAAGTGCACAAGACCATTAGCATTTCTAAAAGAAAAATGACCAAAGAGTTTCGATATTTTTCCTATTTAAAACTTGACTCTTCTGTAGTTACATCGTGCACTAAGACCGACGGAAAATGTAAAGTTGCGATTTTCTAGGCTGATATGGCTAGGAACTATACTCTCATCCCTGCGTAATAATCAAGAAACTTCACTGCCGTACCATGAGAGCAGCAGGCGTAATGATATGACGCAGCGCCTGAAAATAGGCCACCTTCCGTCAACACAACGGAACTATTTTCAGGCGCTGCGTCATATCATTACGCCTGCTGCTCTCATGGTACGGCAGTGAAGTTTCTTGATTATTACGCAGGGATGAGAGTATAGTTCCTAGCCATATCAGCCTGGAAAATCGCAACTTTACATTTTCCGTCGGTCTTAGTGCACGATGTAACTACAGAAGAGTCAAGTTTTAAATAGGAAAAATATCGAAACTCTTTGGTCATTTTTCTTTTAGAAATGCTAATGGTCTTGTCCACTTCAATGATGTATGCTAAGCTATGCTAAAAGTGGTACTGCCAGAACCGGAGATCGGCTGAATGGATTCAAAAACGGTAAAACTCAACAGTTTAACTCTGGGGGAGTTGTAAAATGAGCCTATTTCCAAAAAAAGTGGAGTATCCCTTTAAGATGAAGTTGACGATGCTGACTCGCGATCTTCAGTAGTGAACGCGCCAGAGAGAAATGCACTTTTCATACGGATTACATAAGCAGAGAGCAGCCTGTAGTCTGTTTTCTTTCGTTTTGAATTGTTCTGTTTAAAAGTAGACATGTGAGGCAAGTAGGCTACCTTATATGCTGAGTTTCGGTTCGGTAGGCCTATTTATTAAATCCTGTTAAAGTCATTAAAGTTGATGAAACATTGATTAAAATTAAGATACAATTAATACAAAACGAAATTCAGGTTAAAGAAAGTTTAAAATTCAGGTTAAAATGCTTTCTGTTTGATGTCTCTGTGAAAGTTTTAAAGCATCTTTTAGTGCCGCTTTCAGAGCGCGTCGCGTCCATAATGGAGAACACGTCCATATAACAGTGTTTTTTCCTCATAAATGCGAACACGAAAAATAAATAAAATAAAATGAATATTTTATGTAGGCTACTGTGGAGACTAAGAGCCAACCCTTCTTCATCCGGTGGATAGGCCTAGTATTACTTTGGTTTGCGCACTGAGGGTGTGACGTTATTAGCTATAACCATGAGACCGACGGTTATAGTTGAACACCGTCATTAGAACTCTATAACCGGCAAAACCTTGTGTATATTAAACCGTAAAATATTAAAATATTTTTTAAAACATTTTTTTATCATACAGAATGTTTAAATACTAATATCAGCTTACGAGGGAAACGGAGGCGGGGTTAGTGGTGCGTCGGAGGCTGAGTGCTGGAGATGATTCGGGAGAGGTCTGTGCCCCTTTACCGATCAGAGCGCGCGCTGACACGGAGTAAAGCCTTGTTTGTACTCGACGCGTCCGCACGAGCGCGAAGGTGCGCTCGGCAAAAAAACGCGTTGGGTGCGCAAGACCGGCAAGACCCCATTTCGCTTGGCTGTGTGCATGGCTTTTTTGTAACAGCGCGCGCCGCGTCCGAGGATGACCGACTTCCAGCCGAATCTGCCCGAGCATAGTATGTCTCACCGCACCGGCACGCAGTTTGCGCGTCTAAATGGCAAAGTTAATTTGTTAAGGTTTTGTTTACTGTGTGTGATTCATTTAATGGAAAGCACATTCACTTCTAGTTGTCTTGCTGTTCATTTTAAGAGCGAGTTGTCCCATAACAGACGAACAGTTATTCAACCGAACGTCCTATAACCCCCCCTCCCCCGGACGACGACGGTTATGTTACGAACAGTCACATTTGACTCACGTCATAACCGTCATCACCAATTCTGAAACAAACAGGCACACCCCTTAATCACTAAAAAATATTTTTGCCTCCTAAAGTTTTTTTTTTTTAAGCAATCAGAAATCTGAGGGGGCCGGACATTTAAATGAGGAAGCCTAGGCCCACCCAGGCCCCCTCGTGGCTACGCCACTGCTGTGAATCGGAATCGAAATTTAAACTTTTGAACGATTCCGGGAAAATCGCAAAGCTAGTCCCGGTTCCAATCGATACTCGATACCCGATACCCGATACCCAACCCTAGTCAGAACAACTGAACCAAAAGCAACGCATTCAATCTTTGTGAAACATTACCTTGATCTGGAGAGATTCAGACGCAATGAATGAAACAGAACCAGCCGCTAGAAAGATGTTTTATAGGCTACCTGTGCTGCGGTGCATCATGGGAGGTGGAAGAAACCAAGTGATTGTTTGTTGTTGTTTTTTTAAAGAAGTGCTTTACAATGATGAAATTAGTGGATGTTAAATAATAATTTGTTGGTTAGGGCAGCAAGAAAGCTTATAGAACAGAATGAACAGAACGTTTGTAGAGTTGAGGTCCGGATATTTGGTGAGTTTAATCTCTGGTTGTTCGCTAATTATCGATGGTTTAGTCCATGTCTACTAAAGCCAGCGAGCTCAGCTGGCTCTGTTCAGTCCGGTGAGAGTTCCTCGTCTGTGAACAGCTCTGCTGTGGTTACACACGCTATTGGGTTGGTAAGTTATTGGCCCTGCTTTTGTATACTTGTATAGAACCTCTAGAGTAATGGTTTGTTGTTGTTGTTGTACTTTTGAATGTTCTAGTTTAGTTTGATAAATATCTTCAGTCAGTCAGTATGTTGCCAGCTGTAAATCCTTTCTTTTTCTTCTGACTGGTTTAATACGGGCATTGTTTAATTCAGACTTAGTTGACAATTGTGGAGATTTCTCATATATATATATATATATATATATATATATATATATATATATATATATATATATATATATATATATATATATATATATATATATATATATATATAATTTTTATATATATATATATATATATATATATATATATATATATATATATATATATATAATATAATTTTTTTTATATATATATATTTTTTTATATTATTGGTAAAATTGCATCAACGTTGATGCTAGAGGCTTCTAATTTGTGAAATCTTATCAATTTTATTGTAATTTAAATATCCCACAACTATTTATACAATATCCTTCAACTATGTATAGCCTAACTATTTATCCATATTGTGGCAGACACACAGACAGACACATCATTGCTATTTGCCTTTTAATTAGGACATAATATTCCATTTCCACGATTATTTTTTAAAACATGAATATTGTTATTTTAATGTTTGTATTCCCAGGATATGTTGCTCCTTTGAGGGTTAGCAGGGCCGGCGCTCCGCACACGCACATCACGCACTGCGCGTAGGGCACCAAGTGCTTGGGGGGGCACCAAAAAATATGGGTCGTGAAAAATCATCACAATAGGCTACTAGTATAAATAACAAATAAAATATGTCTAAAGCATGTTAATATACAAAAGCAATACAAAAGTAATATAGGCCTAGACCAAATTAGTCGAGAAAAAGGTGAATCTCCTGTGACAGTCTCCCTCTGGTGCCCCCCCTTCCCCACCTCCCAGTGGTCTGTTCGATTATGCCTCAATCAATGTAAAATTTGGCAGACACCGACCTCAGACATGGCCTCGAAAAGGCACCAAGAGTCGGGGGCGGAAAAAAGGAAAAAGAAGAGACAGCGGGATGATACTCGCGCGTCGCTTGCAGGTAGACAATGTTTTAAATAAAAATGTTAGTTTTGTAGCGCGGGCGCCCTTGCGTCGTGAATACATGTCCAGGGGGGCGTCGCTAGTAGTGCAAATGATCCGGGCCGTTTTTAGCCCTGCATGTTGAATCTTTTATTTTAACGGGGGTCCGTGGGTCTCTCGAATTTTGAAACTTGGGCTGTTTAAGATGCAGTTAGTTTGTTTGAGAAGAAGAGGAAGACCGTTTAGATACGTTTTTTCGTTGTTGTTCTATGCGGAAAATTTTCAAGAGGTTCATAGGCCAAGGCCCAAGGGCGACATCTGTTGGTGAAACTGCAATTAGAAAAAAAAAAAAAAACACAATCTTAGTGTTTGTATATTTTCATATTCACAGAGTTGTCAAATTATTAGGGCTGGGGAAAGATTAATCGCATCCAAAATAAAAGTTTGTGTCTACATGATATATGTGTGTGTACTGTGTATAATTATTTTGTATAATATACAAAATAATTATACACAGTACATAAAATGTTTATATAAATATATTATATAAATACACACTTAAGAAATATTTGCATGTATATACTGTATATAATTATATATAATTTATATTATATATAAATTTAAACATTTTATATATAAATAACAAATATTTCTTAAATACATACATGCAAATGTGTATTTATATATACAAAATAATTATGCACAGTACACACATATATCATTCATGTTCCAAATCTGTGTTTTTAGTAATTGTGGTGGTTTTTGGTATTTATAATTTTAACCTTTATATTATTTATTTCTTTTCATATTTGGTGCCATTGTTAATGTAAAATGATTTATTTGCAGCAGTTATTTTGAAAGTAAAGAGAACCCAACTAAGAAATTCTGAATGCTTGTTATTCCTTGGGTGGTTGGGAGTGGGGGGGCACCACCAAGCATTTGTGCTTAGGGCACCCAAATGGCTAGCACCGGCCCTGAGGGTTAGGATAACTTAAACTAAACATTATTTGTCAAATTAGTATGATGCCTATTTATGGATATGTTAGCCTACTGTATCATGTTTAATATGCACATTTCTAGGGCCTATACTTTCTAAATCTAAATATTTTTGTACTCTACAAAATGCCTACATTCATACTTTTATCACCTGTCATTTTTGTTCAGAAATCTGTAATGAATTTTATGAAGTAAATGTAAGAAATATCTTCTGGGCTGAGCAACTTGTTTACTTGATTAATCACATTATTTTTTTAATGTTAAAAATTAATCTTTTATTGGCAAAGTAATTTATTTAACGTGTATGAGTGTTCATAATCTGCCTAAAAGTGTTTGTGATATATGAATACATGTATGATACAATGTAAATTAAGCTAACACTCAACAGCAATTTTTAAACAAGTCCTCCGAATATCGTAAATTTGTGAAATATATCAGAAAGTGGGCAGATTTCCAACTACAGGTGGTCATGTTGAGTTTAAAGTTAACAAAAGCATTAAAGAAAATAAAAATGAAAAAGAACATCTAGGTATCATGTTTAATAGTGTCCCACTTTACCTGCATTCACCCGCTTGACATTGCTTCACATTGCTTGACATTGCTTGGCATTGCTTGACATTGCTTGATATTGCTGCTTCTCCACACAGGAACTGTGAGGATTAACGGTTGGGAAGTGGCTTTACTGTAACGGAGACTCGGGTTACACACAGAGCGGCAGGAACTGGAGGATCTTTCCTCACTTCTGCTCTGGACTTCTTCAAGCTGCATTTTCACTGGAATAACGTGAGTATATAGTTTATATCCCTGCAGTTTCTGTCTCTTATTTTTTTCTTGACAATAATAGTTTTACACGCTCACGCTCTCTCTCTCTCCCGCGCGCTCTCTCTCTCTCTCCCGCGCGCTCTCTCTCTCTCTCTCCCGCACGCTCACTCTCTCTCTCTCCCGCGCGCTCTCTCTCTCTCTCCCGCACGCTCACTCTCTCTCTCTCCCGCACGCTCACTCTCTCTCTCTCCCGCACGCTCACTCTCTCTCTCTCCCGCGCGCTCTCTCTCTCTCTCCCGCACGCTCTCTCTCTCTCTCCCGCACGCTCACTCTCTCTCTCTCCCACACGCTCACTCTCTCTCTCTCCCACACGCTCACTCTCTCTCTCTCCCACACGCTCACTCTCTCTCTCTCCCGCACGCTCACTCTCTCTCTCTCTCTCCCGCACGCTCACTCTCTCTCTCTCCCGCACGCTCACTCTCTCTCTCTCCCGCACGCTCACTCTCTCTCTCTCCCGCGCGCTCTCTCTCTCTCTCCCGCACGCTCACTCTCTCTCTCTCCCGCACGCTCACTCTCTCTCTCTCCCGCACGCTCACTCTCTCTCTCTCCCGCGCGCTCTCTCTCTCTCTCCCGCGCGCTCTCTCTCTCTCCCGCACGCTCACTCTCTCTCTCTCCCGCACGCTCACTCTCTCTCTCTCCCGCACGCTCACTCTCTCTCTCTCCCGCGCGCTCTCTCTCTCTCTCCCGCGCGCTCTCTCTCTCTCCCGCACGCTCTCTCTCTCTCTCTCCCGCACGCTCACTCTCTCTCTCTCCCACACGCTCACTCTCTCTCTCTCCCACACGCTCACTCTCTCTCTCTCCCACACGCTCACTCTCTCTCTCTCCCGCACGCTCACTCTCTCTCTCTCCCGCGCGCTCTCTCTCTCTCTCCCGCACGCTCACTCTCTCTCTCTCCCACACGCTCACTCTCTCTCTCCCACACACGCTCACTCTCTCTCTCTCCCACACGCTCACTCTCTCTCTCTCCCGCACGCTCACTCTCTCTCTCTCCCGCGCGCTCTCTCTCTCTCTCCCGCGCGCTCTCTCTCTCTCCCGCACGCTCACTCTCTCTCTCTCCCGCACGCTCACTCTCTCTCTCTCCCACACGCTCACTCTCTCTCTCTCCCGCACGCTCACTCTCTCTCTCTCCCGCACGCTCACTCTCTCTCTCTCCCGCACGCTCACTCTCTCTCTCTCCCGCACGCTCACTCTCTCTCTCTCTCCCGCGCGCTCTCTCTCTCTCTCCCGCACGCTCACTCTCTCTCTCTCCCGCGCGCTCTCTCTCTCTCTCCCGCGCGCTCTCTCTCTCTCTCCCGCACGCTCACTCTCTCTCTCCCGCACGCTCACTCTCTCTCTCTCCCGCGCGCTCTCTCTCTCTCCCGCACGCTCACTCTCTCTCTCTCCCACACGCTCACTCTCTCTCTCTCCCGCACGCTCACTCTCTCTCTCTCCCGCACGCTCACTCTCTCTCTCTCCCGCACGCTCACTCTCTCTCTCTCCCGCACGCTCACTCTCTCTCTCTCCCACACGCTCACTCTCTCTCTCTCCCACACGCTCACTCTCTCTCTCTCCCACACGCTCACTCTCTCTCTCTCCCACACGCTCACTCTCTCTCTCTCCCGCACGCTCACTCTCTCTCTCTCTCTCTCTCCCGCGCGCTCTCTCTCTCTCTCCCGCGCGCTCTCTCTCTCTCTCTCCCGCACGCTCACTCTCTCTCTCTCCCGCACGCTCACTCTCTCTCTCTCCCACACGCTCACTCTCTCTCTCTCCCACACGCTCACTCTCTCTCTCTCCCACACGCTCACTCTCTCTCTCTCCCACACGCTCACTCTCTCTCTCTCCCACACGCTCACTCTCTCTCTCTCCCGCACGCTCACTCTCTCTCTCTCTCTCTCTCTCCCGCGCGCTCTCTCTCTCTCTCCAGCGCGCTCTCTCTCTCTCTCTCCCGCACGCTCACTCTCTCTCTCTCCCGCACGCTCACTCTCTCTCTCTCCCACACGCTCACTCTCTCTCTCTCCCGCACGCTCACTCTCTCTCTCTCCCGCACGCTCACTCTCTCTCTCTCCCGCACGCTCACTCTCTCTCTCTCCCGCACGCTCACTCTCTCTCTCTCCCACACGCTCACTCTCTCTCTCTCCCACACGCTCACTCTCTCTCTCCCACACGCTCTCTCTCTCTCCCGCACGCTCACTCTCTCTCTCTCTCTCTCTCCCGCGCGCTCTCTCTCTCTCTCCCGCGCGCTCTCTCTCTCTCTCCCGCACGCTCACTCTCTCTCTCTCCCGCACGCTCACTCTCTCTCTCTCCCGCACGCTCACTCTCTCTCTCTCCCGCACGCTCACTCTCTCTCTCTCCCGCGCGCTCTCTCTCTCTCTCCCGCGCGCTCTCTCTCTCTCTCCCGCACGCTCACTCTCTCTCTCTCCCGCACGCTCACTCTCTCTCTCTCCCACACGCTCACTCTCTCTCTCTCCCACACGCTCACTCTCTCTCTCTCCCGCACGCTCACTCTCTCTCTCTCCCGCACGCTCACTCTCTCTCTCTCCTGCACGCTCACTCTCTCTCTCTCCCGCACGCTCACTCTCTCTCTCTCCCGCACGCTCACTCTCTCTCTCTCCCGCACGCTCACTCTCTCTCTCTCCCGCACGCTCACTCTCTCTCTCTCCCGCACGCTCTCTCTCTCTCTCTCCCGCACGCTCTCTCTCTCTCTCTCCCGCACGCTCACTCTCTCTCTCTCCCGCACGCTCACTCTCTCTCTCTCTCTCCCGCACGCTCACTCTCTCTCTCTCTCTCCCACACGCTCACTCTCTCTCTCTCCCACACGCTCACTCTCTCTCTCCCACACGCTCACTCTCTCTCTCCCACACGCTCACTCTCTCTCTCCCGCACGCTCACTCTCTCTCTCTCTCTCTCTCACACGCTCACTCTCTCTCTCTCTCCCACACGCTCACTCTCTCTCTCTCCCGCACGCTCACTCTCTCTCTCTCCCGCACGCTCTCTCTCTCTCTCTCTCTCCCGCACGCTCACTCTCTCTCTCTCTCTCCCGCACGCTCACTCTCTCTCTCTCCCGCACGCTCACTCTCTCTCTCTCCCGCTCTCTCTCTCTCTCTCCCACACGCTCACTCTCTCTCTCTCCCACACGCTCACTCTCTCTCTCCCACACGCTCACTCTCTCTCTCCCGCACGCTCACTCTCTCTCTCTCTCTCTCTCTCACACGCTCACTCTCTCTCTCTCTCCCACACGCTCACTCTCTCTCTCTCCCGCACGCTCACTCTCTCTCTCCCGCACGCTCTCTCTCTCTCTCTCTCTCCCGCACGCTCACTCTCTCTCTCTCTCTCTCCCGCACGCTCACTCTCTCTCTCTCCCGCGCGCTCTCTCTCTCTCTCCCGCACGCTCACTCTCTCTCTCCCGCACGCTCACTCTCTCTCTCTCCCGCACGCTCACTCTCTCTCTCTCCCGCACGCTCACTCTCTCTCTCTCCCGCACGCTCACTCTCTCTCTCTCCCGCACGCTCACTCTCTCTCTCTCCCGCACGCTCACTCTCTCTCTCTCCCGCACGCTCACTCTCTCTCTCTCCCGCACGCTCACTCTCTCTCTCTCCCGCACGCTCTCTCTCTCTCTCTCCCGCACGCTCACTCTCTCTCTCTCCCGCACGCTCACTCTCTCTCTCTCCCGCACGCTCACTCTCTCTCTCTCTCTCCCACACGCTCACTCTCTCTCTCCCGCACGCTCACTCTCTCTCTCTCTCTCTCTCTCACACGCTCACTCTCTCTCTCTCTCCCACACGCTCACTCTCTCTCTCTCCCGCACGCTCACTCTCTCTCTCTCCCGCACGCTCTCTCTCTCTCTCTCTCTCCCGCACGCTCACTCTCTCTCTCTCCCGCACGCTCACTCTCTCTCTCTCTCTCCCACACGCTCACTCTCTCTCTCTCCCACACGCTCACTCTCTCTCTCCCGCACGCTCACTCTCTCTCTCTCTCTCTCTCTCACACGCTCACTCTCTCTCTCTCTCCCACACGCTCACTCTCTCGCTCTCCCACACGCTCACTCTCTCTCTCTCCCGCACGCTCACTCTCTCTCTCTCCCGCACGCTCTCTCTCTCTCACACGCTCACTCTCAAATCAAGACTCAAAAAAAACCCATAGTGGCTGAAAACAGCCACAACAGCACATAATCTCTTAAAGATGTGGAAAAGTCGATCAAAAGTGTGGGTACATTTCTCCAGGCTCGATGCCAACAGCGCGCGATGCAGTATTTGCAGTAAAATAATTGCAAAGACCGGTACCACGACAAATATGATGAAGACCTTGACAGTGCACGGAGTAAACCTAAAAGTTGCTCCTCTTCGATTGGTAAATGAAGAGATATCTTGTTGATCAGTCTGACTGTGTTTATATTGCAATAAATAATAACCTACACTGCCGTTCAAAAATGTGTTGGTTAGTCAATTTCTTTTCAGCAAGGATGCATTAAAGTTATCAAAGGTGACATTAAAACATGTGTAATGTTACAAGATATTTAGTTTTTAAATAAATTATGTTCTTTTGAATTTTTTATTCATCAAAGAATCATGAAAAAAATTATCATATTTTCCAAAATATTAAGCAGCAAACTTTTTTCATATTTCTGAAGGGTCATGTGACACTGAAGTAATGATTTTGAAAATTCAGCTTTGAATTCAATTCATTTCAATAAATTACATTTTGAAATATATTCAAATAAGATTTTAAAGGTTTACTGTATTTTTTTATTTGAAAAAATTCAGCTTTGGTGAGCATGAGCTCTTTATAAAACATTTTTTGTTCCTTTGTACACTGGCTAAGGAGCATGAGTCAAACTGACAGACATGTCTTATGTAATTTTGTCAAAATGGATTTCATAAAATTGGTATCGAAAAAAGTATCGTTAGGAACCAGTATCGAAATTGGCACCGGATTGAAAGATTTTGAACGATACCCAGCCCTAGATGCCACGCAGATGTGCTGTTCCTGGC
The DNA here is from genome assembly GCF_029890125.1 of Rhinichthys klamathensis goyatoka. Classification (NCBI taxonomy): domain Eukaryota; kingdom Metazoa; phylum Chordata; class Actinopteri; order Cypriniformes; family Leuciscidae; genus Rhinichthys; species Rhinichthys klamathensis. Next base: position 975,915 of record NW_026606919.1, on the reverse strand, counting down.
TGTGGACAAACATGTTTGAATGCGCTGCCGAAAGATCCAGACGTCAGGGAAAGAAGTTGGATGCAGTTTATTTGCAGCATTTATATGCAGCGAGTTTTTGTCCCGCCAAAGCCTTATTTGATCAGTGAGTGATGTAGATGAGTGTGACAGGGCGCATGTTACTGAAAGAACGAGCAGAGAGAGAGAGCGAGCCTTCAGACTGTCTTGCTCTCGCTCCCTCCCTCGCTCTGAATCAAAACCTATTGAGAATTGACACGATGGTAAAAGATCGGAAGACCGAAGATTCACGTGGTGGAGCATTGTGTAGCCTACATGTGATACAAAATAAAAAATTGCCATATCAATGCTGCATCTTCACATATGGCCTGTGCATGCATTTTGTCCATGGCACACCCTATCATTTCATTGAAATTAGTTATTGTTCAACTGTTATCAAATTATGCAGCAATAACCCGTTTTCAAGTGTCTCGGTTACAATCGACATTAATTCAAAATAGTTTCACACTTTCCATGTGGACACGGGCTGATCCGTTCTTAGTTGTGGTGATGTTAATTTTCCATCAGCACCCGCTACTACTGCAAACCGTTCTGCAGAATCCGCACATGTTCTGACTAGGGGGCGTTAATAATTTATGCATAAGCACTGACGTTAGCCAATCATAACACTGGGTGTTATCAATCATCAATTCATAAATTAGTTCATTTAATCTATAAAGCCGTTCAGTTTTCATCCAACAGTGTCCGTGCAGTCAGATTAATATTACTGAATGCTACAGTATACTGTATCAGGCAATGATAATTCTGAAAGAAACCATGTCGAGAGCACAGATCAGTGGTCGACAGCGGACTTCCATGCGCGATCAGGTGCGCGATCAGGTGCGCGATCAGGTGCGCGATCAGGTGCGCGATCAGGTGCGCGATCAGGTGCGCGATCAGGTGCGCGATCAGGTGCGCGATCAGGTGCGCGATCATCAGGTGCGCGATCAGGTGCGCAATCAGGTGCGCGATCAGGTGCGCATGGAAGTCCGCTGTCGACCACTGATGTGACAGATAAACTGTGCGCTCATTTCGGTGACAGAAGAAGAATGCTCCACATGCAAGCGTGTCAGGACTGATCACACACTGAGCTGTTTGTGCACAACATGTACATGAACAAAGCATCTACAAAAAGAATACATTCATTATATCCTCCTTCCTCCTCTTTCCCTCTGTTAGATTCACGGTCCGGGTCCGGCTGGGCGAGGAGGAGTTCCCGGAGGGGTCCGGGTGCAGCAGGAAGGAGGCGAGGACGGCAGCTGCCCGAAACGCTCTACAGGAGCTGAGGAGGAGAGGGCAGCTGCCCGAGAGGGTGAGAGAACCACTGACACCACAGAAACAGTGTGATGATAATTCTCAACGCTTCCCTTCAGACGATGTTTTATTCATTAGTGAACCGTCACCAGTTATTGTAATCTAGTCTCTGTGAGAGATGATTGACTGACAGCTAGTGAAAGGCATGAGGCTTTAGTTCACAGTAGTGTTGTCACGATACCGATACCAAGTCAAGAATTGCGATTTCGATACTTTTCCTGAAAAGGGAGAAACGCTCTCAAATATCATTGCTGTGCTTTATTTTAAAACCAGGACAACATTCTAATCATACAACGCACTAATAAATGAACCTATGAACAGCAGATATGTTAAACATTTGAACAAAATATGAAATATAAAAAATAAATTAGAGCAATGACATTCAAGGTAAAAAAATAATGAATTTAGCACCATTATCTCAGTTATCATAAGAAACATAAGAGTTACCGGGAACTGATAAGATTTTATCAATGCCACTGACGATTCTGCTTATCGATCCGATTCTTTAACGATTCTCTTATCGATTCCTGATAGCACTGTGTGGAAAAAAGTAGTCTCATGCTTTTTCGGGGGGGGGAACAAGTGGTTTTAGTTGTTTTAAAGCTTTCACTTGAGTAAGCAAACTGTATTTTTATGTAATAATTGAAACCTTATTGTAAAGTGTTACCGATTAGTTATACACCGATTCAGACGTCTCGTGAGTTCAGTGTTGGAAAGATCAGATGTTTAAACCATTCATTAAAACGAATCGGTTCAAATTAGTCATTAGTTTGCGAATTGGACGTGTCATTATCGGACGTGTGCGCGTTGTGATTATCCTGGCGGTTAGGACATCCCACACGATCTGTGTCATCACAGAAAATCACTGGATAGTTTTTTTTGTTTATTTAAAGTGTGGTTTATGTCAGCTGAATGTGCGGAATGCTTTTCAGAGAAGATAATAGATCCAAAAAAATGAGGTGATTACAGCCCAGTCATCTATGATAATACCATCGAGCAGGGGGATACCTAGAAGTATCTAGGTGTGGTTATTGACAGAGGTGGAAAGAGTAATAAAATATTCTACTCAAGTAAAAGTACTACTACTTCAATTAGGGATGGGGCCGATCCGATCCAGTATCGGTATCAGGACCGATACCAGCGTAATTCACGTATCGGATTTTACCGATCCAACCTGCGGAGATATCCGATATCCATGAGCCATGTCTGCGCTTTAACTGAAATGGCTCCAAAAGTGATTCCCGCCGGTTAGTCTGCTAGCTGGCTGCAAACTGTCGAATGGATTTCCTGAACGGAGGTGCGGCTCAATGAGACACTGAGCTTGAGCCCCCGCTCAAAAAATCCATTTCACAGTTTGCAGCCAGCAAGCAGGATAGCATTGAACTCGATTGAACTGCCAACATGTCGCGGTGTGGAAATTCTATGGTGGAAATACTTCACATTACAAGATGTACATACACCGCAGCAGAGCAAGACAGCAAAATGCAATGTTTGCAAAGCCGTATTAATTAAACCATTTGTCTGTGATGCATTTTTGCTTTTCGCAGTCCAGAGAGAGATCTCTCACGCGGTGCCACAGCGTGCACAACACGACAGCCCTGCTGATGACGGAGGTCTCTACTGTTGCTAAATTGTGGGACGCTTTTAATAATAAAAAGAGCTATTAAAAGCACAAAAATCTGCGCAAGAGATGCTGTTCCCAATGCGGCGCGCGCTCCGAAACAGACCGCAACGAGACGAGCAAATTATACTTTGGGCTTCATTTGCGCGTCTAAACGATCAAAAGTAGCCTACACAAAATGTCAAAATGACCGGCTTGGAGATTCACTTAAACAGTTTATGTCTAAAATGGACGTATGGAAATAGTTGAGAAAATATGGTGAGATCTAAATAATATTAGATCTGCACTCGTTCTTAAGTATCAAGTAGCAGTATCAAACAACAAAAGGCAAAAAGAAAATCACTCACAACTCTTGAATGAATAACTTTAGCTTTAATAAGCATAAATCTATCTATGATCAACTTTGCAGTGATATTTTACTTTTGATTACTTTATTATATTTTTAGACCATACCTGAATAGTAATGTTAGTAGACCTTCCTGAAATTAAAGCAGTGTGTAGGCCTGTATAATGTGTATCTTTGTTTAATTGTCCATCTTTTGTTTATCTATTGTTTAATATATTTGATGGGACATTGATGGGACATCATACTTGCCTGTAGAGAGGAGTTTATTTCAGCATCATATAAAATCAACAATAATGATAAAAATAATATTAAAGCAAACACCGCTCTGGTATCGGAATAGTATCGGTATCGGCCGATATGCAGATTCAGGTATCGGGATCGGATCGGAAGTGAAAAAATGTGGATCGGTGCATCCCTAACTTCAATGAAATTTTGAAAATGAAAAGTACAAGTAAAATTACCGGTCTAAAAATCTACTCAAGTAAAAGTCAAAAGTAGCTCATTTAAAATTTACTCAGAGTAAAAGTTACTGAGTTACTTATTTTTAAAAGGGGTGGGGGGTCCCCTCTATGGGAATCCCCCATGTAGGGTTGTAATGGTATGAGATTTTCACAGTATGATAACGTCTCGGTTAAATATCACGGTTTACAGTATTAATCAATTATTAAATAAACTATTATTAAATCAATTCAATTCAAATTTATTTGTATAGCGCTTTTCACAATACACATTGTCTCAAAGCAGCTTTACAGAAAGTGCATTTCGGAAATGTACATAGAAAAATACAGTTAGTTAATCATGTATTAATTTAGGGCATAACATATCGCCGGCGTCGAGTCGTCTCTCCACAGGCGTTTAGTCGTCTCTCCACAGGCGTTTAGTCGTCTCTCCACAGGCGTCGAGTCGTCTCTCCACAGGCGTTTAGTCGTCTCTCCACGGGCGTCGAGTCGTCTCTTCACAGGCGTTTAGTCGTCTCTCCACAGGCGTTTAGTCGTCTCTCCACAGGCGTCGAGTCGTCTCTCCACAGGCGTTTAGTCGTCTCTCCACAGGCGTCGAGTCGTCTCTCCACAGGCGTTTAGTCGTCTCTCCACAGGCGTTTAGTCGTCTCTCCACAGGCGTCTAGTCGTCTCTCCACAGGCGTTTAGTCGTCTCTCCACAGGCGTCGAGTCGTCTCTCCACAGGCGTTTAGTCGTCTCTCCACAGGCGTTTAGTCGTCTCTCCACAGGCGTTTAGTCGTCTCTCCACAGGCGTTTAGTCGTCTCTCCACAGTCGTTTAGTCGTCTCTCCACAGGCGTTTAGTCGTCTCTCCACAGGCGTTTAGTCGTCTCTCCACAGGCGTTTAGTCGTCTCTCCACAGGCGTTTAGTCGTCTCTCCACAGGCGTTTAGTCGTCTCTCCACAGGCGTCGAGTCGTCTCTCCACAGGCGTCGAGTCGTCTCTCCACAGGCGTTTAGTCGTCTCTCCACAGGCGTTTAGTCGTCTCTCCACAGGCGTTTAGTCGTCTCTCCACAGGCGTTTAGTCGTCTCTCCACAGGCGTTTAGTCGTCTCTCCACAGGCGTTTAGTCGTCTCTCCACAGGCGTTTAGTCGTCTCTCCACAGGCGTTTAGTCGTCTCTCCACAGGCGTTTAGTCGTCTCTCCACAGGCGTTTAGTCGTCTCTCCACAGGCGTTTAGTCGTCTCTCCACAGGCGTTTAGTCGTCTCTCCACAGGCGTTTAGTCGTCTCTCCACAGGCGTTTAGTCGTCTCTCCACAGGCGTTTAGTCGTCTCTCCACAGGCGTTTAGTCGTCTCTCCACAGGCGTTTAGTCGTCTCTCCACAGGCGTTTAGTCGTCTCTCCACAGGCGTTTAGTCGTCTCTCCACAGGCGTTTAGTCGTCTCTCCACAGGCGTTTAGTCGTCTCTCCACAGGCGTTTAGTCGTCTCTCCACAGGCGTTTAGTCGTCTCTCCACAGGCGTTTAGTCGTCTCTCCACAGGCGTTTAGTCGTCTCTCCACAGGCGTTTAGTCGTCTCTCCACAGGCGTTTAGTCGTCTCTCCACAGGCGTTTAGTCGTCTCTCCACAGGCGTTTAGTCGTCTCTCCACAGGCGTTTAGTCGTCTCTCCACAGGCGTTTAGTCGTCTCTCCACAGGCGTTTAGTCGTCTCTCCACAGGCGTTTAGTCGTCTCTCCACAGGCGTTTAGTCGTCTCTCCACAGGCGTTTAGTCGTCTCTCCACAGGCGTTTAGTCGTCTCTCCACAGGCGTTTAGTCGTCTCTCCACAGGCGTTTAGTCGTCTCTTCACAGGCGTTTAGTCGTCTCTCCACAGGCGTCCAGGCGTCGAGTCGTCTCTTCACAGGCGTTTAGTCGTCTCTCCACAGGCGTCCAGGCGTCGAGTCGTCTCTTCACAGGCGTTTAGTCGTCTCTCCACAGGCGTCCAGGCGTCGAGTCGTCTCTTCACAGGCGTTTAGTCGTCTCTCCACAGGCGTCCAGGCGTCGAGTCGTCTCTTCACAGGCGTTTAGTCGTCTCTCCACAGGCGTCCAGGCGTCGAGTCGTCTCTTCACAGGCGTCCAGTCGTCGAGTCGTCTCTACACAGGCGTCTAGTCGTCTCTACGCGGGCGTCGAGTCGTCTCTTCGCGGGCGTCTAGTCGTCTCTCCGCGGGCGTCTAGTCGTCTCTCCGCGGGCGTCGAGTCGTCTCTCCACGGGCGTCTAGTCGTCTCTCCGCAGGCGTCTAGTCGTCTCTCCGCAGGCGTCGAGTCGTCTCTCCGCAGGCGTCGAGTCGTCTCTCCACAGGCGTTTAGTCGTCTCTCCACAGGCGTTTAGTCGTCTCTCCACAGGCGTTTAGTCGTCTCTCCACAGGCGTTTAGTCGTCTCTCCACAGGCGTTTAGTCGTCTCTCCACAGGCGTTTTAGTCGTCTCTCCACAGGCGTTTAGTCGTCTCTCCACAGGCGTTTAGTCGTCTCTCCACAGGCGTTTAGTCGTCTCTCCACAGGCGTTTAGTCGTCTCTCCACAGGCGTCCAGGCGTCGAGTCGTCTCTCCACAGGCGTCTAGTCGTCTCTCCACAGGCGTCCAGGCGTCGAGTCGTCTCTTCACAGGCGTCTAGTCGTCTCTCCACAGGCGTCCAGGCGTCGAGTCGTCTCTACACAGGCGTCTAGTCGTCTCTACACGGGCGTCGAGTCGTCTCTTCGCAGGCGTCTAGTCGTCTCTCCGCAGGCGTCGAGTCGTCTCTTCACAGGCGTCTAGTCGTCTCTCCACAGGCGTCCAGGCGTCGAGTCGTCTCTACACGGGCGTCGAGTCGTCTCTTCGCAGGCGTCTAGTCGTCTCTCCGCAGGCGTCTAGTCGTCTCTCCGCAGGCGTTTAGTCGTCTCTCCGCAGGCGTCTAGTCGTCTCTCCGCAGGCGTCGAGTCGTCTCTTCACAGGCGTCTAGTCGTCTCTCCACAGGCGTCCAGGCGTCGAGTCGTCTCTACACGGGCGTCGAGTCGTCTCTTCGCAGGCGTCTAGTCGTCTCTCCGCAGGCGTCTAGTCGTCTCTCCGCAGGCGTTTAGTCGTCTCTCCGCAGGCGTCTAGACGTCTCTCCGCAGGCGTCTAGTCGTCATTTCATTGTTTTCAGTCTCTGCGCTTTTCTCCTCGTTTTGTTTTCTATGAGGACAAAACAATTTCTTATGGCCTAAGTCCCCACATTCAAAACATCTCATACTTCAGTGCAATGGATGTCGTTTAGTCGTTTAGTCGTCTCTCCACAGGCGTTTAGTCGTCTCTCCACAGGCGTCCAGGCGTCGAGTCGTCTCTACACAGGCGTCTAGTCGTCTCTACACGGGCGTCGAGTCGTCTCTTCGCAGGCGTCTAGTCGTCTCTCCGCAGGCGTCGAGTCGTCTCTCCACGGGCGTCTAGTCGTCTCTCCGCAGGCGTCTAGTCGTCTCTCCGCAGGCGTCGAGTCGTCTCTTCACAGGCGTCTAGTCGTCTCTCCACAGGCGTCCAGGCGTCGAGTCGTCTCTACACGGGCGTCGAGTCGTCTCTTCGCAGGCGTCTAGTCGTCTCTCCGCAGGCGTCTAGTCGTCTCTCCGCAGGCGTTTAGTCGTCTCTCCGCAGGCGTCTAGTCGTCTCTCCGCAGGCGTCGAGTCGTCTCTTCACAGGCGTCTAGTCGTCTCTCCACAGGCGTCCAGGCGTCGAGTCGTCTCTACACGGGCGTCGAGTCGTCTCTTCGCAGGCGTCTAGTCGTCTCTCCGCAGGCGTCTAGTCGTCTCTCCGCAGGCGTTTAGTCGTCTCTCCGCAGGCGTCTAGACGTCTCTCCGCAGGCGTCTAGTCGTCATTTCATTGTTTTCAGTCTCTGCGCTTTTCTCCTCGTTTTGTTTTCTATGAGGACAAAACAATTTCTTATGGCCTAAGTCCCCACATTCAAAACATCTCATACTTCAGTGCAATGGATGTCGTTTAGTCGTTTAGTCGTCTCTTCACAGGCGTCGAGTCGTCTCTCCACAGGCGTTTAGTCGTCTCTTCACAGGCGTCGAGTCGTCTCTCCACAGGCGTTTAGTCGTCTCTCCACAGGCGTTTAGTCGTCTCTCCACAGGCGTCGAGTCGTCTCTTCACAGGCGTCGAGTCGTCTCTCCACAGGCGTTTAGTCGTCTCTTCACAGGCGTTTAGTCGTCTCTCCACAGGCGTTTAGTCGTCTCTCCACAGGCGTTTAGTCGTCTCTCCACAGGCGTCGAGTCGTCTCTCCACAGGCGTCTAGTCGTCTCTCCACAGGCGTCGAGTCGTCTCTCCACAGGCGTCGAGTCGTCTCTCCACAGGCGTCGAGTCGTCTCTCCACAGGCGTCGAGTCGTCTCTCCACAGGCGTCGAGTCGTCTCTCCACAGGCGTTTAGTCGTCTCTCCACAGGCGTCCAGGCGTCGAGTCGTCTCTCCACAGGCGTTTAGTCGTCTCTCCACAGGCGTCCAGGCGTCGAGTCGTCTCTCCACAGGCGTCTAGTCGTCTCTCCACAGGCGTCCAGGCGTCGAGTCGTCTCTCCACAGGCGTTTAGTCGTCTCTCCACAGGCGTCCAGGCGTCGAGTCGTCTCTACACAGGCGTCTAGTCGTCTCTACACGGGCGTCTAGTCGTCTCTCCGCAGGCGTCGAGTCGTCTCTCCACGGGCGTCTAGTCGTCTCTCCGCAGGCGTCTAGTCGTCTCTCCACAGGCGTCCAGGCGTCGAGTCGTCTCTACACAGGCGTCTAGTCGTCTCTACACGGGCGTCTAGTCGTCTCTCCGCAGGCGTCGAGTCGTCTCTCCACGGGCGTCTAGTCGTCTCTCCGCAGGCGTCTAGTCGTCTCTCCGCAGGCGTCGAGTCGTCTCTTCACAGGCGTCTAGTCGTCTCTCCACAGGCGTCCAGGCGACGGGCGCCTCTCCACAGGCGTCTCTCGACGCCTCTCCACAGGCGTCGAGTCGTCTCTCCACAGGTCGCCTGTGGAGAGACGACTTATTTACAGTTTGATAAGAATGATGATGATGATGTGTGTGTAGATGAATCAAGATGTGATAGTGACAGTTGTTCAGAAGTTTCTGAGTTTGAGTTGAGTCAACCATTCGGGGATTTGTATACTGTGGAAGAAGTTAATGATTTTCTGGATCAAACAAAAGGACAGAAAGTTGATGTCCTGAAGTTTTTTCCTGATGCTGCCAAATTCTTGAGGTCAGTTATGAGTGTTCAGAAAAGTGTAGGTAGTGACGTCATATCAAAACAAAAAAGATTTCGTTTGAAGAAACTGGCTACAGTAGTTCGCAAAAGTTTAAAAGGAAAGAGAAAGAATAAATAGGTTCACATGGTTATGGGTTCTGCTCTTATATATTTCCTTCTCTGTCTCTTTTCTTTCTTGTGTCTCTTCTCCTCCTTTGACATGCAAATCCTAAGAGTTAGTTCTTTGAACGTTAATGGAGCGAGGAATAGAGAAAAACGAGGTTTATTAACGGAGTTTCTTAAGCTTAAAGAATCGCATGTTACCTTTTTACAAGAATCTCACAGTGATGAGAGCAATGAGACAGATTGGGGATTGTGTTGGGAGGGCAGTTACTCTTTAAGCCATGGAACAAATCTAAGTGCTGGGGTAGCCATACTTTTTTCACCTTACCTCAATGTTGATATCTTGTCAAGCATAGAATTAGAAAAAGGTCGCCTTGTTGTAAAAACAAAAATTGATGAACATAATTTTATATTTGTTAATATTTATGCTCCAAATAGAAGTACAGATAGAATAATTCGATTTAAAAGACTAAGTGAATATTTGAGAAATGTGAATGCAGAGGATTTCTTAATAGTAGGAGGTGACTGGAATAGTACAGTTGATTTTACTTTGGATAGGAATAATACTGAACCAGATTTTGAATCGCCTGCTTTGTTAAATGTTATCTTTCAAAACAATTTGTTGGATGTGTGGAGAGAGAGGAATTCGAAAGTAAAAAAATATACTTGGGTAAAAATTTCACAAGGGAGAATAAGTGCTGCTAGATTAGACAGATTATATGTTTGTAAGAAAACTAATAACAGGATTGTGGCTGTGAACATTGTACCATGTAGTTTTTCAGACCATCATTTTGTTTCTTTTAATTTTACTTTGTCACAGACTCAGTGCAAAAGTCCTTACTGGAAATTGAATGTACGTTTGTTACAGGAGAAAGACTTTATTGAGATTTAATTGTTTTTGGTTTTTTTGGGTTTCTCAGAAAAGTGAATATGAAAATTTAATTCAGTGGTGGGAATTGGGAAAAACACAAATTAGGATTTTTTGTCAACAGTTTTCTTCTTTCTCTACAACACAGATTAAGAGAAAAATTAACGATTTAGAAAAGGAAATAGTACAGATTACTTCGAATTTGGTGCTGCAACCAGATACTGTGATGACTGAGAACTTCTGTGAGAGGAAGAATACTCTTAACTCTCTATTACAAGTGCAAGCTAAGGGAGCACTTATAAGGTCACGTTTTTTGTCAGTACGTGATATGGATGCACCAACTACATATTTTTTTAATCTTGAAAAAGTCTCAAAAAAGCAGAGTGTAATGCATTGTCTGACATTCCCAGATGGGCCTAAAACGTCTGACCCAAAGAAGATGAGGAAAATTGCTGTGGACTTTTATTCAGAACTCTTTAGAGCTGAAAACTGTGATTCACAGAGTACATCGGACTTGGTTGAACAACTTCCTACTCTTGATGAAAAACAACGTGAGAGTTTGGACAGTGTTTTTTCCTTTCAAGAATGGACTGAAGCAGTACAACAGTTGAAGCCTGGTCGTGCACCAGGTATTGATGGTCTGCCGGGGGAATTCTATAAAGCCATGTGGGGAATCATAGGTAAAGACTTCTATGCAGTTTTACAGGAATGTTATGAGGAACAATATCTTCCCAGGAGCTGTCCGAGGGCTGTTCTTGTTCTTATTCCCAGAAAAGGAGACATAAGTCTCATGAAGAACTGGAGACCCGTTTCCCTCCTCACTACTGACTATAAAATTCTGGCAAAAATTTTGGTCAATAGATTGAAGTGTGTTTTGGGTGATATCATTCATAAGGACCAATCATATTGTATTCCGGATAGAACTATTTATGATAACTTTTTTCTAGTGAGGGACTTACTGGATTATTGTAAATTAAATGGTATCAATTTAGGTCTTCTATCATTAGATCAAGAGAAGGCTTTTGATCATGTAGACCATGAGTATTTATTCAGAACATTAAAAGCTTTTGGTTGTGGTGATGGTTTTTTATCCTGGATTAAGATTTTGTATACAAACGCTTCGTGTTTAGTGAAAATTGGAGGAGATTTAAGTTCACCAATTGAAATGCGAAGGGGAATCAGACAGGGATGTCCTTTGTCTGGTCAGTTGTATGCATTAGCAGTTGAACCTTTGTGTTTATTTAGGAGAAATGTGTCTGGTATATGTATAGGAAACAGTATTCATAATGAGCCATCTTTGAAAGCCATCTTTGAAACACAGCCTTTACCAGTCGATCTACGAACGCCGATCCAAGCCTGCTGTTCACGCTCACCTTATCATTCTCACCAGCGCACTTGGATCGGCGTTCGTAGATCGACTGGTAAAGACTGTATTTCAAAGATGGCTTCTGCCTGTATACGCGAAGTTGACTGTATGTTTAAAATATCTTCTTATTAAACTGTCTGTACACTTACAAAGTTCTCAATGCTTCGGTTTGAAGGTAGGGACCCTCATTATGCTACCGTGTTAGTGTGGGGCTATTTTCAGCCTTGTTAGTGGTATTAACAAGCGATTTTTATTTGTCATTCCACTATGCCCAATATACTAGCGTTATACTAGCTTTATAGACTAAACTGTTTTTAGAGATAAAACTATTTACATTCGATAATCATGAAAACAAATCTCAGATAACGGTTGACTAGGTAACAATGTGTAATTAGACCAAAGGTTCATTTTGCGCCGGAGTTCTCCTTTAAAAGGGTTTATAAAAGGTCGCTTGACGCTGGAGTTTGCTTATTATGAAATGATCAATGATATTGAGACCTTTTTTTTTGATGTGGGGAACTGAAGGTGTGTTGTGTAAGCCCAGTGAAGGGCAAGGTTATCAGATAAGCTTTGGAGTGTTATAAAAGAGAAGTTGCTTTGTATTGTTTTCTTTTTTTTTTTTTTTATTATTATTATTTTTTTTATTATTATTATTATTATTATTATTGTTATTATTATTATTTTTTTTCTAAAATTAAGGTTTTTGAAAATGTTTTATGGCGCTAAATTTTTTTTTTATTATGTTTTGGAAAAATGAATGTTAAATAAATCAGATTTTAAAGGTGTGTCTCTCTCTCTCTCTCTCTCTCTCTCTCTCTCTCTCTCTCTCTCTCTCTCTCTCTCTCTCTCTCTCTCTCTCTCTCTCTCTCTCTCTCTCTCTCTCTCTCGTTCTCTCTCTCGTTCTCTCTCTCGTTCTCTCTCTCGTTCTCGTTCTCTCTCTCTCTCTCTCGTTCTCTCTCTCTCTCTCTCGTTCTCTCTCTCTCTCTCTCGTTCTCTCTCTCTCTCTCGTTCTCTCTCTCTCTCTCTCGTTCTCTCTCTCTCTCTCTCGTTCTCTCTCTCTCTCGTTCTCTCTCTCTCTCTCTCGTTCTCTCTCTCTCTCTCTCTCTCTCTCGTTCTCTCTCTCTCTCTCTCTCTCTCGTTCTCTCTCTCTCTCTCTCTCTCTCTCTCGTTCTCTCTCTCTCTCTCTCTCTCTCTCGTTCTCTCTCTCGTTCTCTCTCTCTCGTTCTCTCTCTCTCTCGTTCTCTCTCTCTCTCGTCTCTCTCGTTCTCTCTCTCTCTCGTTCTCTCTCTCTCGTTCTCTCTCTCTCGTTCTCTCTCTCTCGTTCTCTCTCTCTCGTTCTCTCTCTCTCGTTCTCTCTCTCTCGTTCTCTCTCTCTCGTTCTCTCTCTCTCGTTCTCTCTCTCTCGTTCTCTCTCTCTCGTTCTCTCTCTCTCGTTCTCTCTCTCTCTCGTTCTCTCTCTCTCGTTCTCTCTCTCTCGTTCTCTCTCTCTCGTTCTCTCTCTCTCGTTCTCTCTCTCTCGTTCTCTCTCTCTCGTTCTCTCTCTCTCGTTCTCTCTCTCTCGTTCTCTCTCTCTCGTTCTCTCTCTCTCGTTCTCTCTCTCTCGTTCTCTCTCTCTCGTTCTCTCTCTCTCGTTCTCTCTCTCTCGTTCTCTCTCTCTCGTTCTCTCTCTCTCGTTCTCTCTCTCTCGTTCTCTCTCTCTCGTTCTCTCTCTCTCGTTCTCTCTCTCTCGTTCTCTCTCTCTCGTTCTCTCTCTCTCGTTCTCTCTCTCTCGTTCTCTCTCTCTCGTTCTCTCTCTCTCGTTCTCTCTCTCTCGTTCTCTCTCTCTCGTTCTCTCTCTCTCGTTCTCTCTCTCTCGTTCTCTCTCTCTCGTTCTCTCTCTCTCGTTCTCTCTCTCTCGTTCTCTCTCTCTCGTTCTCTCTCTCTCGTTCTCTCTCTCTCGTTCTCTCTCTCTCGTTCTCTCTCTCTCGTTCTCTCTCTCTCGTTCTCTCTCGTTCTCTCTCGTTCTCTCTCGTTCTCTCTCGTTCTCTCTCGTTCTCTCTCTCGTTCTCTCTCGTTCTCTCTCTCTCTCGTTCTCTCTCTCTCTCTCTCTCTCTCTCTCTCTCTAAGAATTAGTCTTCCTGCGATAATAACGATAAAGCCTATGACGGGACCCATTCGCAGTTCGCGCACATGGCGGAAGGCGGACGTGAAGCTGAGGTGAAGTTTATCGCTAAACGAGTAACTACCTCTACAATCTGGAACTGGTACACACAGATAGATTTTCACCCGCCCATCTCGCCGAACACTGACTGAGTGCTTGAGAGTTTCGTTCTCCGTCAAGTGATCCGTAAAGCCCATTATATCAGTTAAACTCAATGAATACACAGTGTATTTGGCGCGCAGTAAACACTAGTGTGACTTGTAAATGTAAATTTAACGGAGTTCATTTGGAATTATTCAGCTTTTATGAGCAAGTAGAAACTAATGCACAAACACAGACGTGATAATATTCATGAACCCAGCAGCTCATCAATCCTTAGTGCAGTTTATATTGTAAGTAGTATCAGAATTCGTAGTAGCTAGTATTAGTAGGCCTATAACTAATCGTTGTTAAATTTTTTACATTTCAAACTTGTAAATTATTTGAATTATTACTGTGTGATGTTTTTCAGCTTTCAAATGAGAAATATTTCAGTTGGTGTGCAATGAATCTAAAATATATAAAAGTTCAATTTTTATCATTACATTATGGAAAATAATGAACTTTATCACAATATGCTAATTTATTGTGAAGGACCTGTATAGGAGACGCTTCAGCCGTTTAATACAGAACTAGAGTCAGACGTTCACTAACCACACACTTTTATTCCCTTCTGCTGTGTCACATGATGTAATCTTGAGTTTCTCTCTGTCCTAGCAGAGACCTAGAGGACGTCCGCAGGTGGACCACTACCTGCGCAGGCACTCTCTCTCTGGCCTGCATCAGTATGCTGCCGCTCATCGGCAGGAGATAGAACTGAAGATGCGGGTGCAGGAAGCGGCCCCCAAAAATGAGAGGTACTCACTCACTCGAGCGAACTCACTGTGTATGAGTGTGAGTTGACGGAGTGTGTGAGCGTGACTGGAGGACTCACTCACTGTGTATGAGTGTGAGTTGACGGAGTGTGTGAGCGTGACTGGAAGACTCACTCACTGTGTATGAGTGCGAGTTGACGGAGTGTGTGAGCGTGACTGGAGGACTCACTCGAGCTCACTCACTGTGTATGAGTGTGAGTTGACGGAGTGTGTGAGCGTGACTGGAGGACTCACTCGAGCTCACTCACTGTGTATGAGTGTGAGTTGACGGAGTGTTGTGAGCGTGACTGGAGGACTCACTCACTGTGTATGAGTGTGAGTTGACGGAGTGTGTGAGCGTGACTGGAGGACTCACTCGAGCTCACTCACTGTGTATGAGTGCGAGTTGACGGAGTGTGTGAGCGTGACTGGAGGACTCACTCGAGCTCACTCACTGTGTATGAGCTAACTCACCATCTCCCTCTGCATCTCCCTCTCCCTCTGCATCTCCCTCTGCATCTCCCTCTCCCTCTGCATCTCCCTCTCCCTCTGCATCTCCCTCTGCATCTCCCTCTGCATCTCCCTCTCCATCTCCCTCTCCATCTCCCTCTCCATCTCCCTCCCCATCTCCCTCTGCATCTCCCTCTGCATCTCCCTCTGCATCTCCCTCTGCATCTCCCTCTGCATCTCCCTCTGCATCTCCCTCTGCGTCTCCCTCTGCGTCTCCCTCTGCGTCTCCCTCTGCGTCTCCCTCTGCGTCTCCCTCTGCGTCTCCCTCTGCGTCTCCCTCTGCGTCTCCCTCTGCGTCTCCCTCTGCATCTCTCTCTCCCTCTGCATCTCCCTCTGCATCTCTCTCTCCCTCTGCATCTCTCTCTCCCTCTGCATCTCCCTCTGCATCTCCCTCTCCATCTCCCTCTGCGTCTCCCTCTGCATCTCCCTCTCCATCTCCCTCTGCGTCTCCCTCTCCATCTCCCTCTGCGTCTCCCTCTCCATCTCCCTCTGCATCTCCCTCTCCATCTCCCTCTGCATCTCCCTCTGCATCTCCCTCTGCTTCTCCCTCTCCATCTCCCTCTGCATCTCCCTCTCCATCTCCCTCTGCATCTCCCTCTCCATCTCCCTCTGCGTCTCCCTCTCCGTCTCCCTCTCCGTCTCCCTCCGCATCTCCCTCTCCATCTCCCTCTGCATCTCCCTCTGCATCTCCCTCTCCATCTCCCTCTCCATCTCCCTCTGCGTCTCCCTCTCCGTCTCCCTCCGCATCTCCCTCTGCGTCTCCCTCTCCGTCTCCCTCTGCATCTCCCTCTGCGTCTCCCTCTCCATCTCCCTCCGCATCTCCCTCTGCATCTCCCTCTGCGTCTCCCTCTCCATCTCCCTCTGCGTCTCCCTCTCCGTCTCCCTCCGCATCTCCCTCTGCGTCTCCCTCTGCATCTCCCTCTCCATCTCCCTCTCCATCTCCCTCTGCATCTCCCTCTGCGTCTCCCTCTCCGTCTCCCTCTGCATCTCCCTCTCCATCTCCCTCTCCATCTCCCTCTCCATCTCCCTCTGCGTCTCCCTCTCCGTCTCCCTCCGCATCTCCCTCTCCGTCTCCCTCTCCATCTCCCTCTGCATCTCCCTCTGCGTCTCCCTCTCCATCTCCCTCCGCATCTCCCTCTGCATCTCCCTCTGCGTCTCCCTCTCCATCTCCCTCTCCATCTCCCTCTGCATCTCCATCTCCCTCTCCATCTCCCTCTCCATCTCCCTCTCCCTCTCCCTCTCCATCTGCATCTCCCTCTCCATCTCCCTCTCCATCTCCCTCTCCATCTCCCTCTCCATCTCCCTCCGCATCTCCCTCTGCATCTCCCTCTGCATCTCCCTCTGCATCTCCCTCTGCATCTCCCTCTGCATCTCCCTCTGCATCTCCCTCTGCGTCTCCCTCTGCGTCTCCCTCTCCATCTCCCTCCGCATCTCCCTCCGCATCTCCCTCTGCATCTCCCTCTGCATCTCCATCTCCCTCTCCATCTCCCTCTCCATCTCCCTCTCCATCTCCCTCCGCATCTCCCTCTGCATCTCCCTCTGCATCTCCCTCTGCTTCTCCCTCTGCTTCTCCCTCTCCATCTCCCTCTGCATCTCCCTCTGCATCTCCCTCTGCATCTCCCTCTGCATCTCCCTCTCCATCTCCCTCTCCATCTCCCTCCGCATCTCCCTCTCCATCTCCCTCTGCATCTCCCTCTGCATCTCCATCTCCATCTCCCTCTCCATCTCCCTCCGCATCTCCCTCTCCATCTCCCTCTGCGTCTCCCTCTCCATCTCCCTCCGCATCTCCATCTCCCTCTCCCTCTGCATCTCCATCTCCCTCTCCCTCTGCATCTCCCTCTGCATCTCCTCTGCATCTCCCTCTGCATCTCCCTCTGCATCTCCTCTGCATCTCCCTCTGCATCTCCCTCTGCATCTCCCTCTGCATCTCCTCTGCATCTCCCTCTGCATCTCCCTCTCCCTCTGCATCTCCCTCTCCCTCTGCATCTCCCTCTCCCTCTGCATCTCCCTCTGCATCTCCCTCTGCATCTCCCTCTGCATCTCCCTCTGCATCTCCCTCTGCATCTCCCTCTCCATCTGCATCTCCCTCTGCATCTCCCTCTCCCTCTGCATCTCCCTCTCCCTCTGCATCTCCCTCTCCCTCTGCATCTCCCTCTCCCTCTGCATCTCCCTCTCCCTCTGCATCTCCCTCTCCCTCTGCATCTCCCTCTCCATCTGCATCTCCCTCTGCATCTCCCTCTGCATCTCCCTCTGCATCTCCCTCTGCATCTCCCTCTGCATCTCCCTCTGCATCTCCCTCTGCATCTCCCTCTGCATCTCCCTCTGCATCTCCCTCTGCATCTCCCTCTGCATCTCCCTCTGCATCTCTCTCCCTCTCCATCTCCCTCTCCCTCTGCATCTCCCTCTGCATCTCCCTCTGCATCTCCCTCTGCATCTCCCTCTGCATCTCTCTCCCTCTCCATCTCCCTCTGCATCTCCCTCTGCATCTCCCTCTGCATCTCCCTCTGCATCTCTCTCTCCCTCTGCATCTCCCTCTGCATCTGCATCTCCCTCTCCATCTCCCTCTGCATCTCCCTCTGCATCTCCCTCTCCATCTGCATCTCCCTCTGCATCTCCCTCTCCATCTCCCTCTGCATCTCCCTCTGCATCTCCCTCTCCCTCTGCATCTCCCTCTCCATCTCCCTCTCCCTCTGCATCTCCCTCTCCCTCTGCATCTCCCTCTCCATCTGCATCTCCCTCTCCATCTCCCTCTCCATCTCCCTCTCCATCTCCCTCTCCATCTCCCTCTCCATCTCCCTCCGCATCTCCCATCTCCCTCTCCATCTCCCTCCGCATCTCCCTCTCCATCTCCCTCTGCATCTCCCTCTGCATCTCCATCTCCATCTCCCTCTCCATCTCCCTCCGCATCTCCCTCTCCATCTCCCTCTAAGTCTCCCTCTCCATCTCCCTCCGCATCTCCCTCTGCATCTCCCTCTGCATCTCCATCTCCCTCTCCCTCTCCCTCTGCATCTCCCTCTGCATCTCCCTCTGCATCTCCCTCTGCATCTCCCTCTGCATCTCCCTCTGCATCTCCCTCTGCATCTCCCTCTCCATCTCCCTCTGCATCTCCCTCTGCATCTCCCTCTGCATCTCCCTCTGCATCTCCCTCTGCATCTCCCTCTGCATCTCCCTCTGCATCTCCCTCTGCATCTCCCTCTGCATCTCCCTCTGCATCTCCCTCTGCATCTCCCTCTGCATCTCCCTCTGCATCTCCCTCTGCATCTCCCTCTCCCTCTGCCTCTGCATCTCCCTCTCCCTCTGCATCTCCCTCTCCCTCTGCATCTCCCTCTGCATCTCTCTCTCCCTCTGCATCTCCCTCTGCATCTCCCTCTCCATCTGCATCTCCCTCTGCATCTCCCTCTGCATCTCTCTCTCCCTCTGCATCTCCCTCTGCATCTCCCTCTCCCTCTCTCTCTCCCTCTGCATCTCCCTCTGCATCTCCCTCTCCATCTCCCTCTGCATCTCCCTCTGCATCTCCCTCTCCATCTGCATCTCCCTCTCCATCTCCCTCTCCATCTCCCTCTGCATCTCCCTCTCCATCTGCATCTCCCTCTCCATCTCCCTCTGCATCTCCCTCTGCATCTCTCTCTCCCTCTGCATCTCCATCTGCATCTCCCTCTGCATCTCCCTCTGCATCTCCCTCTGCATCTCCCTCTGCATCTCTCTCTCCCTCTGCATCTCCCTCTGCATCTCCCTCTGCATCTCCCTCTGCATCTCCCTCTGCATCTCCCTCTGCTTCTCCCTCTGCATCTCCCTCTGCATCTCCCTCTGCATCTCCCTCTGCGTCTCCCTCTGCATCTCTCTCTCCCTCTGCATCTCCCTTTGCATCTCCCTCTGCTTCTCCCTCTGCATCTCCCTCTGCATCTCCCTCTGCATCTCCCTCTGCGTCTCCCTCTGCATCTCTCTCTCCCTCTGCATCTCCATCTGCATCTCCCTCTCCATCTCCCTCTGCATCTCCCTCTGCATCTCTCTCTCCCTCTGCATCTCCATCTCCATCTCCCTCCGCATCTCCCTCTGCATCTCTCTCCCTCTGCGTCTCCCTCTCCATCTCCCTCTGCGTCTCCCTCTGCGTCTCCCTCTCCATCTCCCTCTGCGTCTCCCTCTCCATCTCCCTCTGCATCTCCCTCTCCCTCTGCATCTCTCTCTCCCTCTGCATCTCCCTCTGCATCTCCCTCTGCATCTCTCTCTCCCTTTGCATCTCCCTCTGCATCTCCCTCTGCATCTCCCTCTCCATCTCCCTCTGCATCTCCCTCTGCATCTCCCTCTGCATCTCCCTCTGCATCTCCCTCTGCATCTCCCTCTGCATCTCCCTCTGCATCTCCCTCTGCTTCTCCCTCTGCATCTCCCTCTGCTTCTCCCTCTGCGTCTCCCTCTGCGTCTCCCTCTGCGTCTCCCTCTCCATCTCCCTCTGCATCTCTCTCTCCCTCTGCATCTCCCTCTGCATCTCCCTCTGCTTCTCCCTCTCCATCTCCCTCTGCATCTCTCTCTCCCTCTGCGTCTCCCTCTCCATCTCCCTCTCCATCTCCCTCTGCATCTCTCTCTCCCTCTGCATCTCCCTCTCCATCTCCCTCTCCATCTCTCTCTCCCTCTGCATCTCCCTCTGCATCTCTCTCTCCCTCTGCGTCTCCCTCTCCATCTCCCTCTGCATCTCCCTCTGCATCTCCCTCTGCATCTCCCTCTGCTTCTCCCTCTGCGTCTCCCTCTCCATCTCCCTCTGCATCTCTCTCTCCCTCTGCTTCTCCCTCTGCATCTCCCTCTGCTTCTCCCTCTGCGTCTCCCTCTGCGTCTCCCTCTCCATCTCCCTCTGCATCTCTCTCTCCCTCTGCATCTCCCTCTGCATCTCCCTCTGCTTCTCCCTCTCCATCTCCCTCTGCATCTCTCTCTCCCTCTGCGTCTCCCTCTCCATCTCCCTCTCCATCTCCCTCTGCATCTCTCTCTCCCTCTGCATCTCCCTCTCCATCTCCCTCTCCATCTCTCTCTCCCTCTGCATCTCCCTCTGCATCTCTCTCTCCCTCTGCGTCTCCCTCTCCATCTCCCTCTGCATCTCCCTCTGCATCTCCTTCTCCATCTCCCTCTCCATCTCCCTCTGCATCTCTCTCTGCATCTCTCTCTCCCTCTGCATCTCCCTCTCCCTCTGCATCTCCCTCTGCATCTCCATCTCCCTCTCCATCTCCCTCTGCATCTCTCTCTCCCTCTGCATCTCCCTCTGCATCTCTCTCTCCCTCTGCGTCTCCCTCTCCATCTCCATCTGCATCTCCCTCTGCATCTCCCTCTGCATCTCCCTCTGCATCTCCCTCTCCATCTCCCTCTCCATCTCCCTCTGCATCTCTCTCTGCATCTCTCTCTCCCTCTGCATCTCTCTCTCCCTCTGCATCTCCCTCTGCATCTCCATCTCCCTCTCCATCTCCCTCTGCATCTCTCTCTCCCTCTGCATCTCCCTCTGCATCTCTCTCTCCCTCTGCGTCTCCCTCTCCATCTCCATCTGCATCTCCCTCTGCATCTCCCTCTGCATCTCCCTCTGCATCTCCCTCTGCATCTCCCTCTCCATCTCCCTCTCCCTCTGCATCTCCCTCTGCATCTCCCTCTCCATCTCTCTCTCCCTCTGCATCTCCCTCTGCATCTCCCTCTGCATCTCCCTCTGCATCTCTCTCTCCCTCTGCATCTCCCTCTCCATCTCCCTCTGCATCTCTCTCTCCCTCTGCATCTCCCTCTGCATCTCCATCTCCCTCTCCATCTCCCTCTGCATCTCTCTCTCCCTCTGCATCTCCCTCTGCATCTCCCTCTCCCTCTGCATCTCTCTCTCCCTCTGCATCTCCCTCTGCATCTCCCTCTGCATCTCTCTCTCCCTCTGCATCTCCCTCTGCATCTCTCTCTCCCTCTGCATCTCCCTCTCCATCTCCATCTGCATCTCCCTCTGCATCTCCCTCTGCATCTCCCTCTCCATCTCCCTCTGCATCTCCCTCTCCCTCTGCATCTCTCTCTCCCTCTGCATCTCCCTCTGCATCTCCCTCTCCATCTCCCTCTGCATCTCCATCTCCCTCTGCATCTCTCTCTGCATCTCTCTCTCCCTCTGCATCTCCCTCTGCATCTCCCTCTGCATCTCCATCTCCCTCTCCATCTCCCTCTGCATCTCTCTCTCCCTCTGCATCTCCCTCTGCATCTCTCTCTCCCTCTGCGTCTCCCTCTCCATCTCCATCTGCATCTCCCTCTGCATCTCCCTCTGCATCTCCCTCTGCATCTCCCTCTCCATCTCCCTCTCCCTCTGCATCTCCCTCTGCATCTCCCTCTCCATCTCTCTCTCCCTCTGCATCTCCCTCTGCATCTCCATCTCCCTCTCCATCTCCCTCTCCATCTCCCTCTGCATCTCTCTCTCCCTCTGCATCTCCCTCTGCATCTCCCTCTCCCTCTGCATCTCCATCTCCCTCTGCATCTCCCTCTGCATCTCCCTCTGCATCTCCCTCTGCATCTCCCTCTCCATCTCCCTCTGCATCTCCCTCTGCATCTCCCTCCGCATCTCCCTCTGCATCTCTCTCTCCCTCTGCATCTCCCTCTGCATCTCCATCTCCCTCTCCATCTCCCTCTCCATCTCCCTCTGCATCTCTCTCTCCCTCTGCATCTCCCTCTGCATCTCCCTCTCCCTCTGCATCTCCATCTCCCTCTGCATCTCCCTCTGCATCTCCCTCTGCATCTCCCTCTGCATCTCCCTCTCCATCTCCCTCTGCATCTCTCTCTCCCTCTGCATCTCCCTCTGCATCTCCATCTCCCTCTGCATCTCCCTCTGCATCTCCCTCTGCATCTCCCTCTCCATCTCCCTCTGCATCTCCCTCTCCATCTCCATCTGCATCTCCCTCTGCATCTCCCTCTGCATCTCCCTCTCCATCTCCCTCTGCATCTCCCTCTCCCTCTGCATCTCTCTCTCCCTCTGCATCTCCCTCTGCATCTCCCTCTCCATCTCCCTCTGCATCTCCATCTCCCTCTGCATCTCTCTCTCCCTCTGCATCTCTCTCTCCCTCTGCATCTCTCTCTCCCTCTGCATCTCTCTCTCCCTCTGCATCTCTCTCTCCCTCTGCATCTCCATCTCCCTCTGCATCTCTCTCTCCCTCTGCATCTCTCTCTCCATCTCCCTCTCCATCTCCCTCTGCATCTCCATCTCCCTCTGCATCTCTCTCTCCCTCTGCATCTCCATCTCCCTCTGCATCTCCCTCTGCATCTCCCTCTCCATCTCCCTCTGCATCTCCATCTCCCTCTGCATCTCTCTCTCCCTCTGCATCTCTCTCTCCCTCTGCATCTCCCTCTCCATCTCCCTCTCCATCTCCCTCTGCATCTCTCTCTCCCTCTCCATCTCCCTCTCCATCTCCCTCTGCATCTCCCTCTCCATCTCCATCTCCATCTGCATCTCCATCTCCCTCTGCATCTCCCTCTCCATCTCCCTCTCCATCTCCCTCTCTCTCTCCCTCTGCATCTCTCTCTCCCTCTGCATCTCTCTCCTCCCTCTGCATCTCCCTCTGCATCTCCCTCTCCATCTCCCTCTGCATCTCCCTCTCCATCTCCATCTCCATCTGCATCTCCATCTCCCTCTGCATCTCCCTCTCCATCTGCATCTCCCTCTCCATCTCCCTCTCCATCTCCCTCTGCATCTCTCTCTCCCTCTGCATCTCCCTCTCCATCTCCCTCTCCATCTCCCTCTGCATCTCCCTCTCCATCTCCATCTCCATCTGCATCTCCATCTCCCTCTGCATCTCCCTCTCCCTCTGCATCTCCCTCTCCCTCTGCATCTCCCTCTCCCTCTGCATCTCCCTCTGCATCTCCCTCTGCATCTCCCTCTGCATCTCCATCTCCCTCTGCATCTCCCTCTCCATCTGCATCTCCCTCTCCATCTCCCTCTCCATCTCCCTCTCCATCTCCCTCTGCATCTCTCTCTCCCTCTGCATCTCCCTCTCCATCTCCCTCTCCATCTCCCTCTGCATCTCCCTCTCCATCTCCATCTCCATCTGCATCTCCATCTCCCTCTGCATCTCCCTCTCCCTCTGCATCTCCCTCTCCCTCTGCATCTCCCTCTCCCTCTGCATCTCCCTCTGCATCTCCCTCTGCATCTCCATCTCCCTCTGCATCTCCCTCTCCATCTGCATCTCTCTCTCCCTCTGCATCTCCCTCTCCATCTCCCTCTCCATCTCCCTCTGCATCTCCCTCTCCATCTCCATCTCCATCTGCATCTCCATCTCCCTCTGCATCTCCCTCTCCCTCTGCATCTCCCTCTCCCTCTGCATCTCCCTCTCCCTCTGCATCTCCCTCTGCATCTCCCTCTGCATCTCCATCTCCCTCTGCATCTCCCTCTCCCTCTGCATCTCCATCTCCCTCTGCATCTCCCTCTGCATCTCCCTCTGCATCTCCATCTCCCTCTGCATCTCCCTCTCCATCTCCATCTCCATCTGCATCTCCATCTCCCTCTGCATCTCCCTCTCCCTCTGCATCTCCCTCTCCCTCTGCATCTCCCTCTCCCTCTGCATCTCCCTCTGCATCTCCCTCTCCCTCTGCATCTCCCTCTGCATCTCCCTCTGCATCTCCATCTCCCTCTCCATCTCCCTCTCCCTCTGCATCTCCCTCTGCATCTCCCTCTGCATCTCCCTCTCCATCTCCCTCTCCCTCTGCATCTCCCTCTCCCTCTGCATCTCCCTCTGCATCTCCCTCTGCATCTCCCTCTCCATCTCCCTCTCCCTCTGCATCTCCCTCTCCCTCTGCATCTCCCTCTCCCTCTGCATCTCCCTCTGCATCTCCCTCTCCCTCTGCATCTCCCTCTCCCTCTGCATCTCCCTCTGCATCTCCCTCTGCATCTCCCTCTCCATCTCCCTCTGCATCTCCCTCTGCATCTCCCTCTGCATCTCCCTCTGCATCTCCCTCTGCATCTCCCTCTGCTTCTCCCTCTGCATCTCCCTCTGCATCTCCCTCTGCATCTCCCTCTGCATCTCCCTCTGCATCTCCCTCTCCCTCTGCATCTCCCTCTCCATCTCCCTCTCCATCTCCCTCTGCATCTCCCTCTCCATCTCCCTCTCCATCTCCCTCTGCATCTCCCTCTCCATCTCCCTCTCCATCTCCCTCCGCATCTCCCTCTGCATCTCCCTCTCCCTCTTCCTTTGTTTTTCTTTGTAATTGCATTAGGTATTAATATACTCTTGTGTAATGTGTTGAATGCATTATATGGTAAGTTTATTGTGAAGAGATGCTGTTAAAGTTGTAAATCAAGTTTTTTTTCAAAATTCAAATTCTCACTCACTGAACTTAAGCTGGACTGTGACGCTATTTTCTTCTAGAAACAAACTGTTGCATTATTTTCCTGTTATCTCTGTAAAGCTACTTTGAAACACTGTGTTGTAAAAAGCGCTGTATAAATAATGGAGACTTGACTCTCACACATCTGGACCTCATCTCATTGTGTCCTCACTGTCATGATCACGTGTCACACACACCTGTCAGTCTCTTCTCACGGTCTCTGTCTCTCAGGTACCTCTCCTGGGTTGTATTGGGCGGCCGCTCCTTCCCCCGCATGAGCGGCAGCTCCAAGAAGCAGGCCAGGGAGAGAGCAGCCAACGAAGCCGCGGACGTCCTCCTCGCAGAGGCTTCTCAGGTACACACACACACACACACACACACACACACACACACACACACACACTCTCTGATCAGTCTCTACATAATCAGACGCTCCGCTAAAGCTTTTCTCTGTCTTTGTAAATGCTGAAATCTACTGCATGCGTGTCATTCACTCCAGAAAGTTCAGCATCATCTCAGACACGCATCACATGGTAACATTTTCCCCGTAGGAGCAAAAGTGCAGCGCACCTGTTCAGTCTACATGTGTTTATTTAAGAGAGCAACCACTGCACACATCTGCATCACACTAACTACACCAACCCTGATCCTGAAGCTTTGAATCTGCTGTCAGAAACACATTTCACACTGAAGCTTGATTCCTTTCCCCATCAACACCTGATCTAGTCAAGTCATCTTCATTTATATAGCGCTTTTAACAATGTAGATTGTATCAAAGCGGCTTTACTGTAATAAACGGATAATTTAAGGTACCAGAGAACCCTAACCCTAACCCTTGGTTTGGCTTTATAGCGGTTCTTGAATAATGTTATTTTCCAGCTAAAGTTAGTTTTGATTGATTCACTTCCGTCGAAATGATCATTAGTTATTAAATTAGAGGCCGCTAAGACGACACCGTTCTCTCTACACACTCTTTAAACGCTATAGAGTGGTATAGGGATCCTCCATAGGGAGAGGCTAGTTGGCACTTCAGCACTGCGTTGTCATCGGGTCCAGGCGAAGGTCCTTCGTCAGATCTGGAAATGGCCTGGATCCAGCAGGCTGCAGGAAAACCTCAGGATAAACAGAGACTAATATTAGCGTAGCTGCCATTCTTATGATTTAACGAGTACATCAGGATTTATGGGAAGTGTTCCCAGTTCTGGTTGACCTAATCTATGCAGCTTAACATGAATTATATAAATCTATAGTGTGTTATGTGTATGCTAGGTCAAAGATGTTTTTAGTCTAGCTTTGAACTGACAGAGTGTGTCTGCTTCCCGGACAATGGTAGGAAGACTGTTCCAGAGTTTTGGTGCTAAATAGGAAAAGGATCTACCGCCAGCAGTCGATTTAGATATTCTAGGTATTATCAACTGGCCGGAATTTTTAGATCGCAATAGACGTGAAGGACTATAATGCGTCAAGAGCTCGCTCAAGTACTGGAGATAAACCATTTAGTGCTTTGTAAGTAATCAGCAATATTAAAAAATGTATACGATGTTTAATAGGCAGCCAATGCAGTGTTGACGGAACCGGGCTAATATGGTCGTACTTTCTGGTTCTGGTAAGAACTGCGTTTTGGACCAGCTGTAGTTTGTTTAAGCGTGCAGGGCAACCACCCAGTAGAGCATTACAGTAATCTAACCCAGTAGAGCATTACAGTAATCTAACCCAGTAGAGCATTACAGTAATCTAACCCAGTAGAGCATTACAATAATCTAGCCTTGAGGTCATGAACACATGAACTAATTGTTCCGCATTTGTCAGTGAGAGCATATTACGTAATTTAGATATATATTTAAGATGGAAAAATACGGTTTTACAGATACTAGACATGTGACTTTCAAATGAAAGATTGGTATCAAAGAACACACACAGGTTCCTAACCGACGACGAAGACTTAACCTAGAATACTGTTTAACTCTTGATGGCTGCTCTGTTATTACGTGAGGACTTTTTTTTGTCTAATAATTGAATCTCTCTTTTTTCAGAATTTAGTAGTACGAAATTACTAGTCATCCAATATTTTATATCAGCTATGCATTCCGTTAATTTTGTGAATTGGTAGAAATATACAGCTGAGTATAATATCAGCATAACAGTGAAAGCTAATTCCATGTTTCCTAATGATATCTCCTAATGGTAGCATGTACAGAGTGAACAGCAGCGGTCCTAGTACTGAGCCTTGTGGTACGCCATACTGAACTTGTGATCGATAAGACATCTCTTCATTTACTGCTACAAACTGATAACGGTCAGTTAAGTATGATTTAAACCATGCTAGTGCAATTCCACTAATGCCAACATAGTTTTCTAGTCTATTTAAAAGAATGTTGTGGTCGATAGTATCAAATGCAGCACTAAGATCAAGTAACACTAATAGAGAGATACAACCACGATCGGATGATAAGAGCAGATCATGTGTGACTCTGATGAGAGCGGTCTCAGTGCTATGGTACGGTCTGAATCCTGACTGAAAATCCTCACAGATATTATTTCTTTCAAGAAAGGAACATAGTTGTGAGGATACTGCTTTTTCTAGTTTCTTTGACAGAAAAAGCAGATTCGAGATTGGCCTGTAATTGACTAATTCTGTAGGATCAAGTTGCATTTTTTTTTTATTTATTTTTTTAAGCAGTTTAATCATATCCAGCTTAAAGGTTTTTGGTACGTATCCTAGAGACAAAGATGAATTAATGATATTTAGAAGAGGATCTATGACCTCTGGAAGCTTTAGATGAATTAACGAGTTTGCAAAATTCTTCCTTTCTTATAGCAATGAATGAATCGAATTTTTCATTATACACTGACTACACTGCACTCCCTGATGCGATACTGTGGTAGACGGTTGCATAGTTATAATTTTGTCCCTGATATTATCAATATTGTAAGTGAAGGTGGTCATAAAGTCATTACTGTTGTGCTGCTTGGGAAATTATGGGTTTGAAGCTTTCTTTTTCGTTAGTTTAGCCACTGTTTCAAATAAGTACCTTGGATTGTTTATTTTCTTCTAATAGGGTTTACAAATAAGCAGATTTAGCAGCTTTTAACCCTCTGGGGTCTGAGGTGTTTTTAGGGCCCTTGATGTTTTGACATGCCCTGACATTTGTGCTTATTTCAGCTACTTAAAACATACCATTTGCCAACATATAAATTTGGTGTATTCAGCACAAACTCTGCTACAATAGTACGTGAGCAAAATGGATGTACATGTTTGCATTTTATAGAAAAAAAATATTATGCGTGGTTAGTATGTTTTGGGGGAAAAAATGTCACCGCAATAAGGCCATTTAACACATACTGAATAGTTGTCCACAAAATACTTTTGAGTTACTATTCTTGTAGGCTAGAATTTTTACTTCAAAATGAAGTGAAAATCATTCTGACCACTCTTTCACAAACAACAATATAACGATTTAAATTTCTTACGTCAGTTTTTGGTCAACACTGCTGTATGCGTGGTAGTGTGAATGGCCATGAATATTAATGTGATTTACACCTGGGAAGACTAAAGACACTCCCCCAATGGCTAATGGCCCAAGGTGCTGTGAGGCAACCTGATATAAGAATGATTCACTGATGAATAAAAAGTTTAAAAGAACAGCATTTATTAAAAATAGAAATCTTTCCTAAGAACGTAAATACTTAAAGTCATTCCGATCACTTAACACATCCTTTCAAATAAACAAACATAAAAAGACCAAACTTGTTTTGTTTTTTTATAAAAAAAAAAAAAATTATTCAAAGAATCCTAAAAAAAACTATCACAGGTTAAAAAAAATTTAAGCAGCACAACTGTTTCCAACATTGATTTAAAAAATATCATATCGAATGATTTCTGAAGGCTGATGGTTAGTTAGGTAGCGGTACATCTCACTGATGCTGACATCTGTCCATTTATATTTGCAGCCTTTTGCAGTTGCCTTGGCAGCCTGGGCATTGGTGTTGTGGCACAGAGTTGACTGCACTTTCTGAAAAAATAGTTTGAATAGACTCATGGGTGAATGCGAGTCTACAGAGCTCAATTGCGGTCCAGTTTCCCGTGCAGGAAGGAATCACAGTGTCTGTGGAAACGTGTCCACATCGGTCTCTGTTTTCCATGACAGGCTTACTGCCTGTTGCTCGTCTGCTTGTTTGCCTTGGCTCTCTTCGGAACTGCTTGGACGGTTCATTGTCACATCTGTTATAAAAAAGAAGAAAGAAAAAGTGTGAGCATGCTGATAACACAATCAAAGAAACTGTATTATCATAATCAATCACTAATTGCTATGGATAAAAAAATATATACGTTTTTTGTAATTTCACACAAGAATAGGAACTTTTACATTATGACGATGTAACCACAATTAGGCTACATTACATCTGTAAAATATTACATCTATGCACTCAGTATGATTCTCGATTGCACTGAGAACTGAACGACAGCTGCTGGAGAAGGAGAGCATGATGCAGCCACATTCCTAAAAAACAAAACAAAAAAACTGTTAGCACATTATCCAAAGTAAACTGATGGACAATTAATGTACAATGCACAATGTATGTATATATCTGTTGATGGACAGAGAAACATCTATTGATGGGCCGTAGGCTATAGGCCGCGTCACCGCAAGTATCTGTTTATGGCCCATATAGACGCACGCATTTACTGATACACTCAATGAATGGATCGTTCGCGAACGACACATGCACAGATGTTTGTGAATAGATGTGTAAATGTTTGAAATGTAGTGATAAGGCAGTATTTACTCATAGACTAACCAAAACTGAACATTTTATATATAAAAAATATATTGTATTTAGACAGTATCACATATTTTACCGGAGGCTGAAACATATTTCTCTTAATCACATCATATAAGCTATATGTTAGGCTAATATCACATTTAAAAAGTTTACACGAGCGTATAGGCCTACACGAATATTAGGGATATTGTGAGGTAATCTTTCCTATGTCAAAAGCTAGGCAAAATATAGTCAGAAAATTCATTTGAGCTCTATGATCAGAAAAGGAATTATATAACACTAAACAACTTACGGTCAATTCGTTCTTCAAAATGCAGCCGTTCGTCGTCCGAGTTTCAAATTCCTGTGAGGGAAAAAGTGAATTCTTCCCCGCTGTCCAGAATGGTACGCTAAGCGTGCCATCCTCAACGCGATGAACTATCAGTGAATGAAGACACTTCGTGTTATGGCATTGATCGTGTGCAATGCATAGATCGCCTATTTACCATGTGAAAAGCTCTGAAGGCGTGGCGGTCTCAGCTCATTAGAGATAATGAAGGGAGAACGAAAAAACTGTACCTCTCCTTGGTTTCAAACGGATTACATAAACTGGAAATATTTTTTTTTTAAATAAATTACTTAATTAAAAAGAGAATTTCAGCTTCATAAAGAGTCAATACTTGTCAGAGATACGAGAGATTTCTGAGTTACAGTTCATTTTTCGAACGCGTTTCAGAATGGACCTCACTGACAGAGAGAAGGCAAAACGCGCATCATGTTTATTTTTCTTTATTTGAGGAAAAGCACACTTTGTTTTTATTGTGAGTACCCACAAAAAAATAGACACGAGCTCGTCGCGCCGGCCGACCCCAGAGGGTTAAGGCCTCTCTGTATGCAATCGAGCTCTCCTTCCATGAAATGCGAAATACGTCTAGTTTAGTTTTCTTCTGGCTGCTCTCTTAAGGGCCTGAGTGTGCTCGCTGTACCACGGCGTTGGACTTTCTTTAATCTTTAAGTGCAACTGAGCAACTGTGTCTAAAGTGCTGGAAAAGAGAGTGTTAAACGTTTCTGTTGCAATATCAAGTTCTTCTAGGCTATCCAGGATGCTGAGATGATGAAACTGATTAGGAAGATTATTGATAAAGCAATCTTTAGTGGCAGAAGTGATAGGTCTAACGTATTTGTAACACGGAGTCGGCTTTGCAGCCTTGGCTAAATGTAATTTACATGAGACTAGATAATGATCTGAGATGTCATCGCTCTGCTGCAGAATTTCAACGGCATCAACATCTATTCCATGTGATAGTATTAGATCTAGAGTATGATTACGACAATGAGTAGGCCCTTTGAATTCCAATCCCAATGCATCTTTTTCATTATCATAATGTATATTAAAATCACCAACAATTATGACTATCTGCAGCAAATACTAATTCTGATAGAAAGTCAGCAAATTCTTTCATAACATCTTTATGGTGCCCTGGTGGCCTGTATAAAGTAGCCAGCAGAATTCTCAAAAGTGATTTATCGTTTACACTAGTATACAGAAGTATATTTAAAACCAAATTTCTTAGTGGTTTTGAAAATATTACTATAAATTACAGCAACACCTCCCCCTTTGCCTTTCAGACGTGGCTCATGTTTATAACCGTAATCTTGTGGGTTTGGACTCATTTAAAGTAATGTAATCGTTTTAGTTTTAGCCAGGTTTGTCAAACACAGCACATCTAGGTTATAGTCTGAAATCATAGATCTATGATGTCTGCAGCACCCGGACCCCCAGCCGGACCCGGACCCCCAGCACCCCCAGCACCTCCAGCCGGACCCCCAGCACCCCCAGCACCTCCAGCACCCGGACCCCCAGCACCTCCAGCACCCCCAGCACCTCCAGCCGGACCCGGACCCCCAGCACCCCCAGCACCTCCAGCCGGACCCCCAGCACCCCCAGCACCTCCAGCACCCCCAGCACCTCCAGCCGGACCCCCAGCACCTCCAGCACCCCCAGCACCCGGACCCCCAGCACCTCCAGCACCCCCAGCACCTCCAGCACCCCCAGCACCTCCAGCACCCGGACCCCCAGCACCCGGACCCCCAGCACCCCCAGCACCTCCAGCACCCTGACCCCCAGCACCCAAGGATGAAGGTTATTATCATTAAGAATATTAATTTCATTCAGCCTTTTATACTCATATCACAGGATGAACAAACATCCTGTTTCTGATTAATCTTCTGCTGTCCAAATTATTCACTTGTTTCAATTTAATTTTCAGATGGAGCAGGACTGAAAAAAAAAAAAATATATATATATATATATATATATATAATAAATATATATAAATATAAATATATATATATATATATATATATATATATATATATATATATATATATATATATATATATATATATATATATATATATATATATATATATATATATATATATTTTTTTTTTTTTTTTTTTTTGAGAGAGAAAATCAGTTTTTTTTTTTTTTCCTCAATTTGTGCTTTGAAGCACCAAATGATGGTAATAGAAAAATATAATGGTTCCTTCAGCAAATTCACAAAGCACACAAATGCCAACAAGACAGTTAACAAGTTCACACTTACAATTAGAGTAAAAGAGTATTTTGCCTGAAGTCCCCCGTATCTGACGAGGAGAGTTCGTCACCAGATGTGTGACCTGGGAGAGAGCGCCGGTCTGGTGTGGCCTTCGCCGCTGAAGGAGACCTCCAGGCCTGTCCTCTGACTATGGCGGGCCGGAAGGTCCAAAAATAGGACTAATGACTTGTCGTAGGAAGTCACTATACTATAGCCAGTACTAGCTACTCACTTCCCCACTGATGGAGCGGTGGATCTGTATACGTACTCTCCTCGCACGGCGGGCAACTCGCTCTCCTCGCGCAGCGGGCGGACCCGCTCTCCTCGCGCAGCGGGCGGACCCGCTCTCCTCGCGCAGCGGGCGACCCTGGGCGACCCGCTCTCCTCGCGCAGCGGGCGGACCCGCTCTCCTCGCGCAGCGGGCGGACCCGCTCTCCTCGCGCAGCGGGCGGACCCGCTCTCCTCGCGCAGCGGGCGACCCTGGGCGACCCGCTCTCCTCGCGCAGCGGGCGACCCTGGGCGACCCGCTCTCCTCGCGCAGCGGGCGGACCCGCTCTCCTCGCGCAGCGGGCGGACCCGCTCTCCTCGCGCAGCGGGCGACCCTGGGCGACCCGCTCTCCTCGCGCAGCGGGCGGACCCGCTCTCCTCGCGCAGCGGGCGGACCCGCTCTCCTCGCGCAGCGGGCGGACCCGCTCTCCTCGCGCAGCGGGCGACCCTGGGCGACCCGCTCTCCTCGCTTGCTTTCTTTCAGTGTCTTCATTCTGTTGGGGTTGTTTGCAGTGCGTTGAGTTTTTCTACTGTGTGAGCGTAACGCTCTTAGCGAGCGCTCATGTGGCGATCTCCACTCCACCCCTGTATCAGGGTGGTGATGAATGTGTGACTGTTAGCAGGCTGGAGTTTCAGGGCTTTTGAGGTGCCTTCGTGTGTGTAACCCCTAGGGCTGCAACAACTAATCGATAAAATCGATAATAATCGATTATGAAAATCGTTGTCAACGAATGTTATTATCGATTAGTTGGTCTGCTTACGTCACGGGGAGCGTTTACTGGTGATTGGTTGAAACAGGCCAATCAGGATGCTCTCTGTCTTACTCTGGCTTCATGAGGCACATACGCACACACGCAAGGCCTCTCTCCCTCCGCTGCTCTGCCGCACGCGCGCGCTACACGGTTTGGAGCACAGTCTCTTCTGTCTCACATGCGCGCTCTTGCTTGCGCGCTCAAATCCCGGGAGTTTGAACTAATTTGCGGGTATCAGGGAGCCGCATAAGCCGCTATCAATATGCGGGTGACTCCCAGAACTTCCGGGATCTTGGGATGTCTGTATTTTGTCTCGAGCATCAGGTTGCGCAATCAGTTCGCTCGCAACATAAGTGATGGATTAAAATAGCGCTACCGCAGAAATATTAAATTAAAACGGTCTTTACAAAGCGAAGCACTAAATATAAAGGCAGTTAATAACAGCAGCAGTAAAAGATTGTTTTTTAGTCACTGTACTCAGTGGTTTTCAGCGAATGTTTGTGCACTAATGCATCATTTTTCCTGTCTTTTTCCTCAAGCCTGTTAGCTTGCTGCGTACCTCCACTCCGCTCTCTTTATATAGCATTTGTCTACTAAGTTTTAATTGTTTTTCAAACGCGATCTACTGCGGCTCTACGTTCACACGCTTGTTTTCAGTCTTTCTATATTTATTTTATCAATGTATCCTTATAATTCAATTAATTTTAAATAAAAATTAAATTAATTATATATTTTAGATGTTTTTAGTTTATATCTTCACATCTGAACATGTCTGTGTAAATTTGTTTTAACAAAAATTGTTTAAAACAATGTTGGATATAAATGTTTTTTTTTTTTTTTACATTAATCATGGTTGTCAACTTGCCATCAGCAATTATCATTAAAAACAATGCAAATATTGATATTACTAAAACTCAATGTGTGGCTTTTGCACTTTTTAAAGTACACTTTTACACATAAATATCCTAATTTAGGGTTTTAGGTAACACTTTATTTTACGGTGTCCTTGTTACATATGTTACATGTACTTACTGTAGTAATAACAGTAAATTATGCATAATTACATGCAACTAACCCTCAACCAAATCCTAATCATACCCTATTCCTATAGTAAGTACATGTAGTTACTTAATATTACTCTGTACTTAAATATATAATTACACTGTAACAAGGACACCTTAAAATAAAGTGTAACCGGGTTTTATTTAGTCATAATAAACATAAAAATCGAATTGAATTTTTTATCCGATTAGTCGATTAATCGAAAAAATAATCGTCCGATTAATCGATTATCAAAATAATCTTTAGTTGCAGCCCTAGTAACCCCACCGCGTTTACTCGCTCTTCTCTTCTCTTCTTCAGATCGGCCAGGAGGAGGAGCTTCAGTCGCGGTCGTAGCAGGTAAGAGTTTGCACAACTGTACGCGCAGGAAAACGCCGCTATTGCGCGAGCACTTTATCAACATGTGGTTTCATTGAGATGCTATTGTAGTTAAGTAATATTTTAAATCCGTTTTCTGTTTTCAACTAATGGTAAATTTGTTTTCGCTTTAAAATACGTCTGTTTTAGTAAATTAACTCTGGTGCTGTTCATATGGTGGTCAAAAATTACTTTTTTTTTTTATATAAATAAAAGTAATGTACTATTTTTGTTTGATAATGTTTTTTATTTCATATTTTGTATTTTATGGTAGTACATTATATTCACGCTGTATTTATAATTCATTTGTTCACGTTTTGAGCGTAGGCTTGAAAATGTCCACCTTAAACTGACGTAAATCTTGATGCTTTAAAGCACAGACTGAAGTTTGATCTCTTTTAACGACAACTCTTGGCAAATCATTGCTGAAGTGGAAAAAGTTTTAAAGTCAACTTAAATTATTTTTTACAGAATTTGATGTTTATTATGAAAAATTAACACTATTTTATGAAATCTATATTTATAAAAACATGTTTTACTCTAAAACTGCAACGAAATCAAAGCCAAAAATCGAACAATGTTCTAAATTTGAGCTTGATGTATAAAACAAAATAGCTTTCAGTAAGATTGTGTTTGGCTGCAGTATCAAACGCTTCCACTAGAGGAGATTTGTCTCCCGTTCATTTACATTGCGCTCATTTTTGACCGTGAGGAGCACAAGTGACTATTTTTTTACAGGACTATTTTCACCTTTTCGAATCATGTCGAGTTTTTTTTTTTTTTTTTTTTTTCGTGTTCACATAGCACATGCCAAAACCTTTACCAAGTTTCGAACCATTCCGATGAAGTATAAAAAAGTAAAATTATTCGGTCAAAAATATATGAAGAGCACCAGAGGTAATTAAAATGAGCTGTTGCTTTGGTAACTAAAATAAGTTAATTTTCTTTCAGTTAATGAATTTAAGTTTTTTTCAAGTTAGGAACATTTTTACAGTTTTAATTAACTATAATAACCCTGGTTCTGGACTTGGTCTAGATCTCTTTCCAGAGAGCGCAGGAGGGAGAGGTCGCTGTCCGCTGGTAAGAGTTTCACTGCTTTATATCGTCCGGCCAGGATTGACGTCCAACACCAAGCTCACATCTCGTTTTTTTTTTTTTTTTTTTTTTGTTTACAGTCGTTCCAGATCTAATGACCGGAAATGAACCACGACACAGAGAAAACATTGTGACGGGAAATCGTCGATCAAAAACTTTAAGAAGACTTTATTGCTCAGAGTCCCCCCTTTTTTTCTTTTTTTTTCTTTTTTTTTTTATGAACATTATTTTAGCGGTTCTGTTTCCTTCTGTAGCTGCAGTTTTAATGCTACGGCATTCCATCTCACACTTCTAAGACTTATTTGTGTTTTTGCTGGTGAATGTGATTGGTCCTGCTGCGATGAGCTCATTTCCTGTCGCCTGAGCTCGACCGCTAGCGTTTTGCTTTGTGTTTGTGTGCGATCAGAGGGGAAAGATGTAACGACACAGCAGGGGGTGATGAAGAACAGCTTTCATTCCCTCTTTTTTTTCTTTTTTTTCTTGTGTTTGTACTGTTTATAATGTTGATTTGAATTAAAACTCATTGCAAAAAAGATCCTGTCTCTTTTGAATTTTTACAATGTTGTACGTGTATTAATTTTTAAATTATTGGCCATTTTATAGGGTTGTCTGAATTTAAAGTCCCCCTGTAATCAATGTATCCCTTAACTCATCTCTGATCATGTCTTAAATATCTTGAATGTAACTCGACACCCTCGCCTCATTTAGTATGCGTGGTTCTATGAATATGCAAATGAGCCCCGCCTCCACTCACTCAGAGATCAACTGGTTGACGATCACACGTTGATCTGATTGGTTACAAGGTCGTTTGTGACGTCAGAAACACCAGCGATTTCAAAGCGTGTTTTTGAGACTGTCTTTGGTTCACTGCAGTTTTAAGGAGGAAATACTTATGAATATACACATGATTTGTCTGATTTGTTTGGAACTTCGCTGCTAAAACGGAACTAAAACAGACAATATTGCATCTAAAATGTAAGTGAATTAATTTTAACTAAGTGAATTAATTTTAACTGTTTATTGAACTGTTGTAGGAAATCAATGTCACATTTTCAATCGTGATGGTATTCAGGAAAAAGAATTGAGGTTGCTTAACATGTTAAAAATATAAAAACTCCACATTTAGATGTTTTATTGGCAGTATGTAGTTAACAGTGTGTGTGTGCGTGCTGCGCTCATGTGTGTAGATTTCTCCTCGAGAGGCTGCGCTAGCGTCAACAGCGCAACTTTACCGTCAGTAATACATTTATTATCCACAATCGATCGCAACTTACAATAAATGTAATAAAATCAGAATCATTCTCTCGGTTTAGTGATTCCCTGGTTATTTTTGTTTGTTATTGATGTCCTAATCAGGCTACTGTCCGGACTCCGGTCGGGCAAGTAAAATTCTCTTTTACTTAATTGTCCCTAGTAAAAAAAATCCACTTGTCTCCCGATAAAGCGTTAATGTCGAGCCCTGTTAGAGATGTCAATTATCTAACATAGTCCACATCTCGCTTTTATTATTGTTGCCAGTGGCGTAACTTTGTTTTAAAAAGTGGGTGGGACATTTGTGTATAAATGATAGAACTTTTGCCAAGCATGTCAGATGTCCAAGCCCAGCAAGCAATAGCCGTCATTTCAACGTCTCGGTTAAATATAGACCCGATATAGTCCGGCTATGTGTAACCCACTTCTAGCCAAATAACATTGAATCTGGTTACATGTAAAAAATTTTTCAAAATAACTTGCAAAATGTATGATATTCCATCGTGTAAGCAAAGTCAACTGTGATTACAAGGTGCATTTCTTTGACATGTTCTATGTGTAGGCTGTGCGTAGACACGATCTAGCTCGTATACAGCCCGGCTATTTGTAGCCCACTTATAGTCGAAACTGATTAATTGTAGTTTTAATTAATTGTTGGGCAGGCAACGCATGAGATGGTTGATATCCTATCATGTTCGCATTGGTAATAATATCTACAAGGTGCTAGTGTCATTTCATGACATGGTCGATCTGTAGTTGTGATGTGATTTAAATGATTATTGCAGTAAGCTCCACTAGGAGGAGCTACTGGCTTTTGTATTGCTTATCTCTGCTTGTTTTACGGCAGTTGTAATGTTGTTGAAATATGATCGCCACTGTTCTCTTGCTCTTGACAAATCCTGTTAATAAATCGTTGAAGACTACTTCCATGAATCCGTGAATTCATGACATGGTGTCAGAAGTTGGAACTTTCGCCCTGTGAACAAGATTGAAGCAACGAGATGGCTAAGTTTCAGTCTCCTGAATCGTTTGACTTCACCCAGCCTTCGGCGTGGCCGATCTGGAGACAGCGTTTTTCTCGCTTTCGGATAGCAACTAAGCTAAACCTAGAAGACGACGATATACAGGTGAATACGCTGTTATATGCAATCGGGAAAGAGTCGGAACCTATCTTTAGCACCTTCACATTTCCGGACGATGTTCAGCACTATTATGAAGAGGTTTCAAAAAAGTTTGATGAACATTTTGTGCCAAGGCAGAATACGATACATGAACGTGCCTGTTTCCATAGACGCTCACAGCTCCATGGGGAGAGCGTGGAAGCGTTTGTCAGAGAGCTTTATAAGCTTGCAGAGCACTGCGATTTTGGAGCAACTAACGACGAACAGATAAGGGACCGCATTGTAATCGGCATCGCAGATGGAGAAGTGTCGCAAAAGTTACAACTCGAACCGGACTTGACATTGGAGAAGGCAATCAATATTGCGCGACAGTCGGAGCTTATTAAAGCACAAAACGCCAGCGCCAGAGCAACAAATGTTGAGGTGGGTGCCGTTAATGCACGCAAGTACAAGCAGCCTAGGCAGTACGACAAAAGGTATGCCAAAAACAAAGATAAACATTACAAGAATGTGACACATCAAACAAGGAAAATGTGCACAAGATGTGGGAGACAGCATGATTACGGTGCATGTCCAGCAACAGGTAAACGCTGCCACAAATGCAATAAAACGGGACATTTTGAAGCAATGTGTAAAACTAAGAATGTGAATGCAATTAAAACTACTGACGGTGACAGTGATGAGAGCAGTGCATGGTTTCTTGGGGCTGTTGCTGATGGCAGTGAAGGTGATGAGGACAAATGGTATGAAGACCTACAAATCAATGGCACAACTGTTATGTTCCGGATTGATACTGGTGCGGATGTAACGGTGATTCCCGAGGAAACATATTCATCCCTGCAACAGCGCCCTCTCCTGGTGAAGACAAAATCAACCTTCACAAGCCCAGGTGGAACGCTTGTGTGTAAAGGCAAGTTTATGACACACTGTGAAAAACATGGACAGACTTTCCCATTTTGGATTATGTCAGGCCCCTTCACAACAAACTTACTTGGACGGAAAACTGCAATCAAAATGGGACTAGTGCGCAGAGTAAATGGACTTGAGTCATACGATGATGTATTTGGGAACATTGGCCTGTTAAATTGTGAGCCAGTTAAAATAGAGCTTAGGCCGGACGCCAAGCCATACAGCATTGTAACCCCACGGCGCATCCCATTTCCAATCCTACCTCAAGTGGAGGAGGAACTGAAACGAATGCAGTCTCTCGGCATCATAGAAGAAGTAAAGGAAGCCACAGACTGGTGTGCTCCTATGGTGCCAGTGATCAAAAAGAACAAGAAACCTCGGATCTGTGTGGATCTTACCAAACTGAATAAAGCTGTGAAAAGAGAAAGGTTCATCCTGCCCACGCTAGAGGATATTGCACCAAAACTGTCAGGCGCAACAGTGTTCTCCACAGTGGACGCATCAAGTGGGTTTTGGCAGATCCCACTTGATGAGAGCAGCAGGAAACTTACAACCTTTATTACTCCGGTGGGCCGCTTCTGTTTCCGTCGCCTTCCTTTCGGCATTACATCTGCACCGGAAATATTTCAGCAGAAAATGAGCTCACTTCTGAGAGATCACACCGGCACAGAAGTTGTCATGGATGACATTCTGATCTTTGGCAATGACAAGGAAGACCACGACCAGAACCTACAAGCTGTGATGAAAACAATTAGAGCTTCAGGACTGAAACTAAACAAGGACAAATGTCAATTCAGGAAACCTGAGATTCACTATTTTGGACACATCATTGGGAAGAATGGCATTAAACCGGACACTGAGAAAGTCAGAGCCATTGCGGAACTCCCCAGTCCAACGAACATAACAGAACTGCGTCAAAGGATTGGAATGATAAACTACTTGGGAAAATTCCTTCCTGATCTCTCCACTGTCATGCACCCTATAAACAGCCTATTGAAGAGCGACACAGTGTGGACATGGGGAGAAGCACAAGAGGAAGCCTTCAAAAAGGTAAAAGGCATGCTAACCTCAGCACCCGTACTGGCATATTACGACACAACAAAGTCAACAGTGGTAAGCGCAGATGCAAGTAGTTATGGCCTAGGCGGCGCACTCTACCAAGAACACAGTGACGGGCTCCGACCAGTTGCCTTTTGTTCAAGGACACTGACAGAGACTGAGTGTAGGTACTCCCAGATAGAAAAGGAATGCCTTGCCAGTGTCTGGGCATGCGAGCGTTTCGGGAGGTACTTACAAGGTCTGGACAGGTTCGTGCTTGAGACCGACCACAAACTTCTGGTTCCACTTATCAACAGCTACGACCTGGATAAAGCACCTGTTAGGTGTCAGAGGTTATTGATGCGTCTAATGAAGTTTAACGCAGAAGCTGTTCACGTACCAGGAAAACAGCTCGTTGTCGCTAACACCCTGTCTCGCAACCCCTTGCAGGGCGGTACTGTGTCAGACACAGACCATGATGTCAAAGCTTATGTTCAGGCAGTGATTGGAACTAGACCAATCACCAAAGACAGACTTAATGCAATGAGAGAAGCTACAAGCAACGACAACATTCTTCAAACGGTGATTCGTTACACAGGTAATGGCTGGCCCTCAGATTTGTCCTGCCTGCCACACAACCTGCTCAAGTATCACGCTGCTAGAGCTCACCTGTCTGAAGTCAATGGACTCTTGCTGCATGATGACCGTATTGTTGTTCCTCTTTCAATGCAAAAGACTGTGCTGTCACAAATACATGCGGGTCATCAGGGACTCACAAAGTGCCGGAAAAGGGCTAACATTTCAGTGTGGTGGCCAGGTGTTGGGAGAGACATTGCTGAGCTTATAAAAGCATGTGAGTTTTGCATCAAGAATAAACCAACTCAAAGAAAAGAGCCACTGATCACCACACCACTGCCAATAGGAGCTTGGCAGAAGATAGCCGCTGATTTATTTGAGCTTGAAGGTAAACAGTATTTGGTAGCAACAGACTATTACTCACGCTACATTGAGATTTCTCATTTACCTTCCACAAGCAGCAACCAAGTCATCACTCGCCTGAAGTGCATGTTCGCCAGGTGGGGGATCCCGTTTGAGCTAGTTACTGATAATGGCCCTCAGTTCGCTTCAGCGGAGTTTCGCCAGTTCAGTGAGGACTACAACTTTGAGCACACGACGTCAAGCCCTCACTACCCTCAAGCGAATGGAGCTGCTGAGAGGAGTGTAGCCATTGCAAAGAGAATCCTTCGACAACCAGATCCACAACTAGCCTTGTTGAGTTACAGAGCCACAACTATCAATGCAACAGGCCAGAGCCCAGTCCAACTGATGATCGGACGAGAAATCAGAACCACAGTTCCTGTGTTGCCACAGCAGCTGAGCCCGGCTGCAGTTGACCAGCAGGCGGTAAGATTTAAGGACCAACAATCCAAAGCTGCCTACCGCTTCTTCTACAACAAGCTTCACTCAACCCGACCTCTGCCTGCACTGCAGCCTGGCCAGAGGGTTAATGTCAAACTGGATGGGGAGAAGGGCTGGAAAACCCCAGCAAAAGTTATCGCGAAAGCTCAAGAGCCCAGGTCCTATCTAATTCAAACCGACCAAGGGACTGTTGCCCGCAGGAACAGGAGGCATTTGCAAGAAGTGCCTGAGCCAGTATCTGAAAGTGCTGGACAAGAGACTAATAATGACTGTGACTTTGCCACCCAAGGTGACACAGACATCCCTCTCACTGCTACTAGTTCACCTGTGTCCTGTGTTCCAACTATTTCCCCGAGTTCGGGCGCCTCTCCAAAGAGAACCTTAGCCGGGAGAGCTATTAGACCACCCGCCAGGTTTAAGGACTATGTTTAAGATGAAAATGTCTTTTACTGGTTGTGTATTGTGTTACAGTACTGACTTATTGTTCGTATATTATTATGGACGTTACAGTGACAGTTAAATTGCTAAAAGTAAAAAGAGAAAGAAGAAAGTATTTTGTTGAAGTCATACAGCTATGATATAAAGGTACTTACAATATTTGGTATAAAAGCTTAATTGGTTGTTAAAACAAAATGAATAGAAATGTAATACTGCTAATTGGAATTTACTTAAGAGGGGAGATGTGATGTGATTTAAATGATTATTGCTGTAAGCTCCACTAGGAGGAGCTACTGGCTTTTGTATTGCTTATCTCTGCTTGTTTTATGGCAGTTGTAATGTTGTTGATATATGATCGCCACTGTTCTCTTGCTCTTGACAAATCCTGTTAATAAATCGTTGAAGACTACTTCCATGAATCCGTGAATTCATGACAGTAGTCACGATTTAGCTCTGAATTGGACGGGCTGTGTGCAGTCTGCTTTTAGCCCACCCCGCGAAATCGAGGCAATCAGTGGTGTTTAACGGCTGGCTATAGCCCTGATTTAGAACAGCGATTAGTATAGGCAAAATAGCCTTAAAATTGTTTACATGTTTTTCGCCCACGCAGCTTCATGTTTGCTGTCACACATTCATAAAAAATCTACGATATCATTTGACTGTCTTTCAATTTGAAATTAAATACAAATGCAATTACATTTCTCAACCGCTAGATGGCAACAGCCCAACTGAGACATGACTACTGGCAACGCGAGACTTGATAGTTAGTAGCCTACAGATCACCGTTCTCGCGATCGCGCAATTTCCACCATTTTGAAACATTTTGAACGAGCCAGAGCATTGCATTCAGCTGTCGGTCGAAGAGAACAGGTAAAAGACATTCCTATTTTTGTCTTGTAAGTATCTGTGTTTTCGTTTTGACATGTGCTCATTTTTTAAATAATAATAATAATAAATTCATCACATTTATATAGCGCTTTTCTGGACACTCAAAGCGCTTCACATAGAAGGGGGAATCTCCTCAACCACCACCAATGTGCAGCATCCACCTGGATGATGCGACGGCAACCATATTGCGCCAGAACGCCCACCACACACCGGCTTACTGGTGGAGAGGAGACAGAGTGATGAAGCCAATTGGTATATATATGGGAATGATTAGGAGGCCATGATGGACAGAGGCCACTGGGCAAATTTGGCCAGGGTGCCGGGGTTACACCCCTACTCTTTCGAAAGACATCCTGGGATTTTTTGTGACCACAGAGAGTCAGGACCTCGGTTTAACGTCTCATCCGAAGGACGGCTAAATTAGCTAAATTAGCCGTTTTAGCTAAATTATTTGTTATCATGTGTTGTTGGAATCGTGACTTTTTAGGGGGTAACAGTGTATCATGGTAACATGCACGTGTAGGCCTACTGTAACCCCATGTTTCCATGTTGTGACGGGTCTCCGGTTGTTCCCGCTGTTGTCGACCGGTGGGTGTGGCTGGGAGACTCATCAAGAGAATAGCCGCGTTTCCACTGCCGGGCCAGGGCCGGGCCGTGCTAGTGTGTGCCAGGGCCAGTCGCGTTTCCACTGTCACTTCCGGGGCTTGATCGGGGCTTACTCGGGGCCAACGGCCAGGATTTCTGGCCCGTCGAATACCTTGGGCCAAAGCGGGCCAGCTCGGGCTAGAGGAGTGGTTACGAACAGAGGCGGGGTTTACCTGAGTCTGGAGACGACAGCGCTGGATGATTCTGTCAGCATTAAATAGGCTACTTTTAAAATAGTTTAACTCATTTTCATGTTTGAATGCCTTCTGTTTGTGATCCGATGTGGATTCTGATCACCGTATAAGGTAGAAATATTTATACGCGATGCAAAAGACTATGCGCGCATTGCGCGCTAACCATTACCATAGTAAACATAGTAAACGCTTGAAGATACGCATAGTAAAAAAACATGTTGAACGCTTGAAGAAATCAGACCAATCATAAGGCTATCACAATCATGTTTTTATTCTATCTGTCAGTAGCCTACGTCTCGCTCTTTATATAGCCTACCGGACTATCATAAAAAAAAGCAACTTTTTTTCGGGAGCTTCCT
Source organism: Rhinichthys klamathensis goyatoka (assembly GCF_029890125.1). Classification (NCBI taxonomy): domain Eukaryota; kingdom Metazoa; phylum Chordata; class Actinopteri; order Cypriniformes; family Leuciscidae; genus Rhinichthys; species Rhinichthys klamathensis. The sequence continues at coordinate 932,608 of NW_026606919.1, read as the reverse complement.
CTGTTTCTCTGAATGAAAATATAGCCGAGTCGAGAGAGTGCTAAAGCTTCGCAGGTCGTGTTTTTGTTGGCATATATTTGTAGAAGAAAGTATCATTCTTTCTAAATGTGATATATGTCCTTTAACTACCAAATAAACAGAAACAGCCTCGACTGAATAAGTAAGCGTGTCCTCTTTCTTTTGTGAAATAGACCTAACGGTAATTTATTTCTGTGTGACTAATGTGCAATTTTGACATAACTTAATTCATTATGATCAATGTATCACTTTTTATTGTAAACCTGTGGTAAAACATCGATGCTTGGGTTTTAAATATTCAAATAAACAACAAAAATGCCAGCAAACCGCCGCTTTTATCATGTTTGTTTTGCGATGCACGCTCTTTCCAGTGATTTCATTCTGATTAGTTTTCTGATAAAACTTCCATTTGTTGGTGAAATGATGGGTTAGTGTGACGTTGTTCCAGAGAGGCGTGTTACGGGCGTGTTTTAGTGACGCGCTGTGGAGCTTCTGGCCCGGCAGTGGAAACGCAAGCCAGGTGCTACTGGCCCGAGGCTATTAGCCCGGCACGGCCCGTTTAAAGCCCTGGCCTAGCACTGGCCCGACAGTGGAAACGCGGCTAATGATGTACACCTGTGTAGGATCATCAAGTGATGTACACCTGTATATAAGCTTAGGCTTTGAGAATGTGGAGAGAGCCTCGAGATCTTCAGAGCTGCAAGACTCTTGTGAGAGCTTTTGCTCCCGTACCTTTTTGTGTTGGGTTTGTTTTGGGTTCCTTTACTATGATTTGATCTTAGTTCTGTCTGACATCTTAACACCGCTTGTCAGACAGAAATGGCAGTTGTGTTGTAATTTATTTCCTGTTATATATATTTTTCTATTTATGTTAATAAATACACGTACAACCTGACCAACTTCACTATGTCCTCCACTCATTTGTCACGGCTTTGAGCCGGTCGTGACAATGTGCTCTTATTAAACTCAAATTATATGAATCCAAAGGTGTAAACATGAAACATGTGCAACCTATTATAAAGTGTTATGAAAGCCACAATTATATTTCACTCTTTTCTTTAGATCATTATGATATGAAAATAGCATTTCCTCACTAAAGCTCTCATCTTTGACAAAGTCCATCATTGATTTGAAGTATAATCAGGGACGTAACTAGGCCCTTTTTAGGGGGGCTTTTTAGAAAGAAAGGATGATGGAGATGAGGAGACTGAGAGAAAGGATGATGGAGATGAGGAGACTGAGAGAAAGGATGATGGAGATGAGGGGACTGAGAGAAAGGATGATGGAGATGAGGGGACTGAGAGAAAGAAAGGATGATGGAGATGAGGAGACTGCAGAGAAAGAAAGGATGATGGAGATGAGGAGACTGAGAGAAAGAAAGGATGATGGAGATGAGGAGACCGAGAGAAAGAAAGGATGATGGAGGTGAGGAGACCGAGAGAAAGAAAGGATGATGGAGATGAGACCGAGAGAAAGAAAGGATGACACACTCGGTCTCTCTCGCACTGTCGAGCGTGCTCGCGGACACACTCGGTCTCTCTCGCACTGTCGAGCGCTCGCTCGGACACACTCGGTCTCTCTCGCACTGTCGAGCGCGCGCTCGGACACACTCGGTCTCTCTCGCACTGTCGAGCGCGCGCTCGCGGACACACTCGGTCTCTCTCGCACTGTCGAGCGCGCGCTCGGACACACTCGGTCTCTCTCGCACTGTCGAGCGCTCGCGGACACACTCGGTCTCTCTCGCACTGTCGAGCGCGCGCTCGGACACACTCGGTCTCTCTCGCACTGTCGAGCGCGCGCTCGGACACACTCGGTCTCTCTCGCACTGTCGAGCGCTCGCTCGGACACACTCGGTCTCTCTCGCACTGTCGAGCGCTCGCTCGGACACACTCGGTCTCTCTCGCACTGTCGAGCGCTCGCTCGGACACACTCGGTCTCTCTCGCACTGTCGAGCGCGCGCTCGGACACACTCGGTCTCTCTCGCACTGTCGAGCGCGCGCTCGGACACACTCGGTCTCTCTCGCACTGTCGAGCGCGCTCGCGGACACACTCGGTCTCTCTCGCACTGTCGAGCGCTCGCTCGGACACACTCGGTCTCTCTCGCACTGTCGAGCGCGCTCGCGGACACACTCGGTCTCTCTCGCACTGTCGAGCGTGCTCGCGGACACACTCGGTCTCTCTCGCACTGTCGAGCGTGCTCGCGGACACACTCGGTCTCTCTCGCACTGTCGAGCGCGCTCGCGGACACACTCGGTCTCTCTCGCACTGTCGAGCGCCTTGGACACACTCGGTCTCTCTCGCACTGTCGAGCGCGCGCTCGGACACACTCGGTCTCTCTCGCACTGTCGAGCGCGCTCGGACACACTCGGTCTCTCTCGCACTGTCGAGCGCGCTCGGACACACTCGGTCTCTCTCGCACTGTCGAGCGCGCGCTCGGACACACTCGGTCTCTCTCGCACTGTCGAGCGCGCGCTCGCGGACACACTCGGTCTCTCTCGCACTGTCGAGCGTGCGCTCGGACACACTCGGTCTCTCTCGCACTGTCGAGCGCGCGCTCGGACACACTCGGTCTTTCTCGCACTGTCGAGCGCGCTCGCGGACACACTCGGTCTCTCTCGCACTGTCGAGCGCCTTGGACACACTCGGTCTCTCTCGCACTGTCGAGCGCGCGCTCGGACACACTCGGTCTCTCTCGCACTGTCGAGCGCGCTCGCGGACACACTCGGTCTCTCTCGCACTGTCGAGCGCGCGCTCGGACACACTCGGTCTCTCTCGCACTGTCGAGCGCGCGCTCGCGGACACACTCGGTCTCTCTCGCACTGTCGAGCGTGCGCTCGGACACACTCGGTCTCTCTCGCACTGTCGAGCGCGCTCGCGGACACACTCGGTCTCTCTCGCACTGTCGAGCGCGCTCGCGGACACACTCGGTCTCTCTCGCACTGTCGAGCGCGCTCGCGGACACACTCGGTCTCTCTCGCACTGTCGAGCGCGCTCGCGGACACTCGGTCTCTCTCGCACTGTCGAGCGCGCGCTCGGACACACTCGGTCTCTCTCGCACTGTCGAGCGCTCGCTCGGACACACTCGGTCTCTCTCGCACTGTCGAGCGCTCGCTCGGACACACTCGGTCTCTCTCGCACTGTCGAGCGCGCGCTCGGACACACTCGGTCTCTCTCGCACTGTCGAGCGCGCGCTCGGACACACTCGGTCTCTCTCGCACTGTCGAGCGCGCTCGCGGACACACTCGGTCTCTCTCGCACTGTCGAGAGCGCGCGCTCGGACACACTCGGTCTCTCTCGCACTGTCGAGCGCGCGCTCGGACACACTCGGTCTCTCTCGCACTGTCGAGCGCGCTCGCGGACACACTCGGTCTCTCTCGCACTGTCGAGAGCGCGCGCTCGGACACACTCGGTCTCTCTCGCACTGTCGAGCGCGCGCTCGGACACACTCGGTCTCTCTCGCACTGTCGAGCGCGCGCTCGGACACACTCGGTCTCTCTCGCACTGTCGAGCGCGCGCTCGGACACACTCGGTCTCTCTCGCACTGTCGAGCGCGCTCGCTCGGACACACTCGGTCTCTCTCGCACTGTCGAGCGCTCGCGGACACACTCGGTCTCTCTCGCACTGTCGAGCGCGCTCGCGGACACACTCGGTCTCTCTCGCACTGTCGAGCGCGCTCGCGGACACACTCGGTCTCTCTCGCACTGTCGAGCGCTCGCGGACACACTCGGTCTCTCTCGCACTGTCGAGCGCGCTCGCGGACACACTCGGTCTCTCTCGCACTGTCGAGCGCGCTCGCTCGGACACACTCGGTCTCTCTCGCACTGTCGAGCGCTCGCGGACACACTCGGTCTCTCTCGCACTGTCGAGCGCGCTCGCGGACACACTCGGTCTCTCTCGCACTGTCGAGCGCGCTCGCGGACACACTCGGTCTCTCTCGCACTGTCGAGCGCGCGCTCGCGGACACACTCGGTCTCTCTCGCACTGTCGAGCGCGCGCTCGGACACACTCGGTCTCTCTCGCACTGTCGAGCGCTCGCTCGGACACACTCGGTCTCTCTCGCACTGTCGAGCGCTCGCGGACACACTCGGTCTCTCTCGCACTGTCGAGCGCGCGCTCGGACACACTCGGTCTCTCTCGCACTGTCGAGCGCGCGCTCGGACACACTCGGTCTCTCTCGCACTGTCGAGCGCTCGCTCGGACACACTCGGTCTCTCTCGCACTGTCGAGCGCGCTCGCGGACACACTCGGTCTCTCTCGCACTGTCGAGCGCTCGCTCGGACACACTCGGTCTCTCTCGCACTGTCGAGCGCGCTCGCGGACACACTCGGTCTCTCTCGCACTGTCAAGCGCTCGCTCGGACACACTCGGTCTCTCTCGCACTGTCGAGCGCGCTCGCGGACACACTCGGTCTCTCTCGCACTGTCGAGCGTGCTCGCAGACACACTCGGTCTCTCTCGCACTGTCGAGCGCGCTCGCGGACACACTCGGTCTCTCTCGCACTGTCGAGCGTGCTCGCGGACACACTCGGTCTCTCTCGCACTGTCGAGCGTGCTCGCGGACACACTCGGTCTCTCTCGCACTGTCGAGCGCTCGCTCGGACACACTCGGTCTCTCTCGCACTGTCGAGCGCCTTGGACACACTCGGTCTCTCTCGCACTGTCGAGCGCCTTGGACACACTCGGTCTCTCTCGCACTGTCGAGCGTGCTCGCGGACACACTCGGTCTCTCTCGCACTGTCGAGCGCGCGCTCGGACACACTCGGTCTCTCTCGCACTGTCGAGCGTGCTCGCGGACACACTCGGTCTCTCTCGCACTGTCGAGCGCGCGCTCGGACACACTCGGTCTCTCTCGCACTGTCGAGCGCTCGCGGACACACTCGGTCTCTCTCGCACTGTCGAGCGCGCTCGCGGACACACTCGGTCTCTCTCGCACTGTCGAGCGCGCTCGCGGACACACTCGGTCTCTCTCGCACTGTCGAGCGCGCTCGCGGACACACTCGGTCTCTCTCGCACTGTCGAGCGCGCGCTCGGACACACTCGGTCTCTCTCGCACTGTCGAGCGCCTCGGACACACTCGGTCTCTCTCGCACTGTCGAGCGCGCTCGCGGACACACTCGGTCTCTCTCGCACTGTCGAGCGCGCTCGCGGACACACTCGGTCTCTCTCGCACTGTCGAGCGCGCTCGCGGACACACTCGGTCTCTCTCGCACTGTCGAGCGCGCTCGGACACACTCGGTCTCTCTCGCACTGTCGAGCGCTCGCTCGGACACACTCGGTCTCTCTCGCACTGTCGAGCGCTCGCTCGGACACACTCGGTCTCTCTCGCACTGTCGAGCGCGCGCTCGGACACACTCGGTCTCTCTCGCACTGTCGAGCGCGCGCTCGGACACACTCGGTCTCTCTCGCACTGTCGAGCGCGCGATCGGACACACTCGGTCTCTCTCGCACTGTCGAGCGTGCTCGCGGACACACTCGGTCTCTCTCGCACTGTCGAGCGCTCGCTCGGACACTCGGTCTCTCTCGCACTGTCGAGCGCGCTCGCGGACACACTCGGTCTCTCTCGCACTGTCGAGCGCGCGCTCGGACACACTCGGTCTCTCTCGCACTGTCGAGCGCGCTCGCGGACACACTCGGTCTCTCTCGCACTGTCGAGCGCCGCGCTCGGACACACTCGGTCTCTCTCGCACTGTCGAGCGCGCTCGCGGACACACTCGGTCTCTCTCGCACTGTCGAGCGCTCGCTCGGACACACTCGGTCTCTCTCGCACTGTCGAGCGCGCTCGCGGACACACTCGGTCTCTCTCGCACTGTCGAGCGCGCTCGCGGACACACTCGGTCTCTCTCGCACTGTCGAGCGCGCGCTCGGACACACTCGGTCTCTCTCGCACTGTCGAGCGCGCGCTCGGACACACTCGGTCTCTCTCGCACTGTCGAGCGCGCGCTCGGACACACTCGGTCTCTCTCGCACTGTCGAGCGCTCGCTCGGACACACTCGGTCTCTCTCGCACTGTCGAGCGCGCGCTCGGACACACTCGGTCTCTCTCGCACTGTCGAGCGCGCTCGCGGACACACTCGGTCTCTCTCGCACTGTCGAGCGCGCGCTCGGACACACTCGGTCTCTCTCGCACTGTCGAGCGCTCGCTCGGACACACTCGGTCTCTCTCGCACTGTCGAGCGCTCGCTCGGACACACTCGGTCTCTCGCACTGTCGAGCGCGCTCGCGGACACACTCGGTCTCTCTCGCACTGTCGAGCGCTCGCTCGGACACACTCGGTCTCTCTCGCACTGTCGAGCGCGCTCGCGGACACACTCGGTCTCTCTCGCACTGTCGAGCGCGCGCTCGGACACACTCGGTCTCTCTCGCACTGTCGAGCGCTCGCTCGGACACACTCGGTCTCTCTCGCACTGTCGAGCGCGCGCTCGGACACACTCGGTCTCTCTCGCACTGTCGAGCGCGCTCGCGGACACACTCGGTCTCTCTCGCACTGTCGAGCGCGCGCTCGGACACACTCGGCCTCTCTCGCACTGTCGAGCGCTCGCTCGGACACACTTGGTCTCTCTCGCACTGTCGAGCGCGTGCTCGCGGACACACTCGGTCTCTCTCGCACTGTCGAGCGCGCGCTCGGACACACTCGGTCTCTCTCGCACTGTCGAGCGCTCGCTCGGACACACTCGGTCTCTCTCGCACTGTCGAGCGCGTGCTCGCGGACACACTCGGTCTCTCTCGCACTGTCGAGCGCGCGCTCGGACACACTCGGTCTCTCTCGCACTGTCGAGCGCGCGCTCGGACACACTCGGTCTCTCTCGCACTGTCGAGCGCTTGCTCGGACACACTCGGTCTCTCTCGCACTGTCGAGCGCGCTCGCGGACACACTCGGTCTCTCTCGCACTGTCGAGCGCTCGCTCGGACACACTCGGTCTCTCTCGCACTGTCGAGCGTGCTCGCGGACACACTCGGTCTCTCTCGCACTGTCGAGTGCTTGCTCGGACACACTCGGTCTCTCTCGCACTGTCGAGCGCTCGCTCGGACACAGTCGGTCTCTTTCGCACTGTCGAGCGCGCTCGCGGACACACTCGGTCTCTCTCGCACTGTCGAGCGCTCGCTCGGACACACTCGGTCTCTCTCGCACTGTCGAGCGTGCTCGCGGACACACTCGGTCTCTCTCGCACTGTCGAGCGCGCTCGCGGACACACTCGGTCTCTCTCGCACTGTCGAGCGCGCGCTCGGACACACTCGGTCTCTCTCGCACTGTCGAGCGCGCTCGCGGACACACTCGGTCTCTCTCGCACTGTCGAGCGCTCGCTCGGACACACTCGGTCTCTCTCGCACTGTCGAGCGCGCGCTCGCGGACACACTCGGTCTCTCTCGCACTGTCGAGCGCGCGCTCGCGGACACACTCGGTCTCTCTCGCACTGTCGAGCGCGCGCTCGGACACACTCGGTCTCTCTCGCACTGTCGAGCGCGCGCTCGGACACACTCGGTCTCTCTCGCACTGTCGAGCGCGCTCGCGGACACACTCGGTCTCTCTCGCACTGTCGAGCGCGCGCTCGGACACACTCGGTCTCTCTCGCACTGTCGAGCGCGCGCTCGCGGACACACTCGGTCTCTCTCGCACTGTCGAGCGCGCGCTCGGACACACTCGGTCTCTCTCGCACTGTCGAGCGCGCGCTCGCGGACACACTCGGTCTCTCTTGCACTGTCGAGCGCGCGCTCGCGGACACACTCGGTCTCTCTTGCACTGTCGAGCGCGCGCTCAGACACACTCGGTCTCTCTCGCACTGTCGAGCGCGCGCTCGCGGACACACTCGGTCTCTCTCGCACTGACGAGCGCGCGCTCGCGGACACACTCGGTCTCTCTTGCACTGTCGAGCGCGCGCTCGGACACACTCGGTCTCTCTCGCACTGTCGAGCGCGCGCTCGGACACACTCGGTCTCTCTCGCACTGTCGAGCGCTCGCTCGGACACACTCGGTCTCTCTCGCACTGTCGAGCGCGCGCTCGGACACACTCGGTCTCTCTCGCACTGTCGAGCGCGCGCTCGGACACAGTCGGTCTCTCTCGCACTGTCGAGCGCGCGCTCGGACACACTCGGTCTCTCTCGCACTGTCGAGCGTGCTCGCGGACACACTCGGTCTCTCTCGCACTTTCGAGCGCTCGCTCGGACACACTCGGTCTCTCTCGCACTGTCGAGCGCGCTCGCGGACACACTCGGTCTCTCTCGCACTGTCGAGCGCGCGCTCGGACACACTCGGTCTCTCTCGCACTGTCGAGCGCGCTCGCGGACACACTCGGTCTCTCTCGCACTGTCGAGCGCGCGCTCGGACACTCTCGGTCTCTCTCGCACTGTCGAGCGCTCGCTCGGACACACTCGGTCTCTCTCGCACTGTCGAGCGCGCTCGCGGACACACTCGGTCTCTCTCGCACTGTCGAGCGCGCGCTCGGACACACTCGGTCTCTCTCGCACTGTCGAGCGCGCTCGCGGACACACTCGGTCTCTCTCGCACTGTCGAGCGCGCTCGCGGACACACTCGGTCTCTCTCGCACTGTCGAGCGCGCGCTCGGACACACTCGGTCTCTCTCGCACTGTCGAGCGCGCGCTCGGACACAGTCGGTCTCTCTCGCACTGTCGAGCGCGCGCTCGGACACAGTCGGTCTCTCTCGCACTGTCGAGCGCGCGCTCGGACACACTCGGTCTCTCTCGCACTGTCGAGCGTGCTCGCGGACACACTCGGTCTCTCTCGCACTGTCGAGCGCTCGCTCGGACACACTCGGTCTCTCTCGCACTGTCGAGCGCGCTCGCGGACACACTCGGTCTCTCTCGCACTGTCGAGCGCTCGCTCGGACACACTCGGTCTCTCTCGCACTGTCGAGCGTGCTCGCGGACACACTCGGTCTCTCTCGCACTGTCGAGCGCGCTCGCGGACACACTCGGTCTCTCTCGCACTGTCGAGCGCTCGCTCGGACACACTCGGTCTCTCTCGCACTGTCGAGCGTGCTCGCGGACACACTCGGTCTCTCTCGCACTGTCGAGCGCTTGCTCGGACACACTCGGTCTCTCTCGCACTGTCGAGCGCTCGCTCGGACACACTCGGTCTCTCTCGCACTGTCGAGCGCGCGCTCGGACACACTCGGTCTCTCTCGCACTGTCGAGCGCGCGCTCGGACACACTCGGTCTCTCTCGCACTGTCGAGCGCTCGCTCGGACACACTCGGTCTCTCTCGCACTGTCGAGCGTGCTCGCGGACACACTCGGTCTCTCTCGCACTGTCGAGCGCGCTCGCGGACACACTCGGTCTCTCTCGCACTGTCGAGCGCGCGCTCGGACACACTCGGTCTCTCTCGCACTGTCGAGCGTGCTCGCGGACACACTCGGTCTCTCTCGCACTGTCGAGCGCTTGCTCGGACACACTCGGTCTCTCTCGCACTGTCGAGCGCTCGCTCGGACACACTCGGTCTCTCTCGCACTGTCGAGCGCGCGCTCGGACACACTCGGTCTCTCTCGCACTGTCGAGCGCTCGCTCGGACACACTCGGTCTCTCTCGCACTGTCGAGCGCGCTCGCGGACACACTCGGTCTCTCTCGCACTGTCGAGCGCGCTCGCGGACACACTCGGTCTCTCTCGCACTGTCGAGCGCGCGCTCGGACACACTCGGTCTCTCTCGCACTGTCGAGCGCGCGCTCGGACACACTCGGTCTCTCTCGCACTGTCGAGCGCTCGCTCGGACACACTCGGTCTCTCTCGCACTGTCGAGCGCTCGCTCGGACACACTCGGTCTCTCTCGCACTGTCGAGCGCGCGCTCGCGGACACACTCGGTCTCTCTCGCACTGTCGAGCGCGCGCTCGCGGACACACTCGGTCTCTCTCGCACTGTCGAGCGCGCGCTCGGACACTCAGTCTCTCTCGCACTGTCGAGCGCGCGCTCGGACACACTCGGTTTCTCTCGCACTGTCGAGCGCGCTCGCGGACACACTCGGTCTCTCTCGCACTGTCGAGCGCGCGCTCGGACACACTCGGTTTCTCTCGCACTGTCGAGCGCTCGCTCGGACACACTCGGTCTCTCTCGCACTGTCGAGCGCGCGCTCGGACACACTCGGTCTCTCTCGCACTGTCGAGCGCGCTCGCGGACACACTCGGTCTCTCTCGCACTGTCGAGCGCGCGCTCGGACACACTCGGTCTCTCTCGCACTGTCGAGCGCTCGCTCGGACACACTCGGTCTCTCTCGCACTGTCGAGCGCGCTCGCGGACACACTCGGTCTCTCTCGCACTGTCGAGCGCGCGCTCGGACACACTCGGTCTCTCTCGCACTGTCGAGCGCTTGCTCGGACACACTCGGTCTCTCTCGCACTGTCGAGCGCTTGCTCGGACACACTCGGTCTCTCTCGCACTGTCGAGCGCGCTCGCGGACACACTCGGTCTCTCTCGCACTGTCGAGCGCGCTCGCGGACACACTCGGTCTCTCTCGCACTGTCGAGCGCGCGCTCGGACACACTCGGTCTCTCTCGCACTGTCGAGCGCGCGCTCGGACACACTCGGTCTCTCTCGCACTGTCGAGCGCGCGCTCGGACACACTCGGTCTCTCTCGCACTGTCGAGCGCTCGCTCGGACACACTCGGTCTCTCTCGCACTGTCGAGCGCGCGCTCGGACACACTCGGTCTCTCTCGCACTGTCGAGCGCTCGCTCGGACACACTCGGTCTCTCTCGCACTGTCGAGCGCGCGCTCGGACACACTCGGTCTCTCTCGCACTGTCGAGCGTGCTCGCGGACACACTCGGTCTCTCTCGCACTGTCGAGCGCGCGCTCGGACACACTCGGTCTCTCTCGCACTGTCGAGCGCTCGCTCGGACACACTCGGTCTCTCTCGCACTGTCGAGCGCGCTCGGACACACTCGGTCTCTCTCGCACTGTCGAGCGCGCTCGGACACACTCGGTCTCTCTCGCACTGTCGAGCGCGCTCGGACACACTCGGTCTCTCTCGCACTGTCGAGCGCTCGCGGACACACTCGGTCTCTCTCGCACTGTCGAGCGCGCGCTCGGACACACTCGGTCTCTCTCGCACTGTCGAGCGCGCGCTCGGACACACTCGGTCTCTCTCGCACTGTCGAGCGCTCGCGGACACACTCGGTCTCTCTCGCACTGTCGAGCGCTCGCTCGGACACACTCGGTCTCTCTCGCACTGTCGAGCGTGCTCGCGGACACACTCGGTCTCTCTCGCACTGTCGAGCGCGCGCTCGGACACACTCGGTCTCTCTCGCACTGTCGAGCGCTCGCTCGGACACACTCGGTCTCTCTCGCACTGTCGAGCGTGCTCGCGGACACACTCGGTCTCTCTCGCACTGTCGAGCGCTCGCTCGGACACACTCGGTCTCTCTCGCACTGTCGAGCGCGCGCTCGGACACACTCGGTCTCTCTCGCACTGTCGAGCGCGCTCGGACACACTCGGTCTCTCTCGCACTGTCGAGCGCGCGCTCGGACACACTCGGTCTCTCTCGCACTGTCGAGCGCGCGCTCGCGGACACACTCGGTCTCTCTCGCACTGTCGAGCGCGCGCTCGGACACACTCGGTCTCTCTCGCACTGTCGAGCGCGCGCTCGGACACACTCGGTCTCTCTCGCACTGTCGAGCGCGCGCTCGGACACACTCGGTCTCTCTCGCGACCAAGGCTGCATTTATATAGGCCTATATATATATATATATATATATATATATATATATATATATATAAAACGAATATTCTGAAATTATTAGACTTTAAAACGGCGGTTTTCTATGTGAATATATAGTAAAGTGTAATGTATTCCTGTGATCAAAGCTGAATTTTCAGCATCATTACTCCAGTCTTCAGTGTCACATGATCCTTCAGAAATCACTATAATATGATGATCTGACTGAAATATTATTATCAATGTTGAAAACAGTTGTGTGCAATCTGTTTCCAGGATTCTTTGATGAATAGAAAGTTCGAAAGAACAGCATTTATTTTGTAACATTATAAATGTCTGTAACTTTTGATCAATTTATCAATCCTTGATGAATAAAAGTATTGATTTATTTTATTTATTTCCCCCAAAAATTAAAATAAAAATTCTTACTGACCTCAAACTTTTGAATGGTAGGCTAGTGTTTAATGTTACAAAAGGTTATATTTCAGATAAATGCTGTTCTTCTGAACTTGCTATTCATCAAAGAATCCTGAAATAAAAACTGTAAAAAAAAACTGTTTTCAACACTGATAATAATCATAAATGTTTCTTGAGCATCAAATCATCATATTACAGTGATTTCTGAAGGATCATGTGACACTGAAGACTGGAGTAAAGACTTCTTTTAAAAATTTTAAAGGCTTATCGATCCAAAACTTTTGAACGAAATGTGTAAATATATAAACGGTTGAATTATCATGTGAGCAATCCCAATAGTGTATGTAGGAGTAAATGCTGAGTAATAATGATGGTATGAATGACAGTTTGAGTAATAATAGACGCTTTCTTTAATCCAAACAGACTTCAACCAGGCGAAGAAGAGGCAAGTGGCCACGCCCCGCAAATCAGGACAATAACACACTCTGTGTGTGTGTGTGTGTGTGTGTGTGTGTGTGTGTGTGTGTGTGTGTGTGTGTGTGTGTGTGTGTGTGTGTGTGTGTGTGTGTGTGTGTGTGTGTGTGTGTGTGTGTGTGTGTGTGTGTGTGTGTGTGTGTGTGTGTGTGTGTTTTGACGTGAACTCAGAACTCTCTCTGTCTTCCATCATGTGTTATTCAGGACTGGGAATCTGTCATTCCTCTTTAAGCACTTCCTGTTTATATGTTTGCATTTCAACGGTTAACATTTATCTAAAAAAAATCCCTTTAAATTCGATGTGTGGAGGAAAGATTGGAAACATCCCTGAATGAATCTTTCAGAATCATGAAAAGGGTTTCATTACGAACAATGACAGTAAAACATTGTTTTTTTTCAGTGTGCACATTCAAATGTATTGCTTTATTGCACAAAACATGTTGCTAATTTTTAAATGTTTGGTGCCAATTTTTTTTGTTGACACATTAAAGTTATTGTTATTATAAACGTAAACTTCAATTAAGCTGCCAGTATGTTCTCGCACACATTCTCGTAACTGAGCTGCGATTATGTTATTGCAACATAATTTTATTTACAAACACTTGGCGTCGTTCGTGAAACACGAGCAGAATCGCTGCAGTTTTTCGTACGTTAATTCGTACATCATGTTGCGTTAAATTTAGTGCGAAAATTAATGTACACATTTTTAACAGACATTTGTTCCAGGGTTATTATTGTTAACTTTAACTAAAACTGTTAAAAACATTTCTGTTAGTTGAAATAAAGCTAAAATAAATTTGAGTTGGAAAACAAACTAAATTTAAACTTTTAATTTAGATCATTAATATTAGAAATGTTGCTTTTCATAATAAACTGAAATAAGTTTACGTTTTAAGTGCTAAAAATATTAACTGGAAATAAATAAATTAAACCTTAATAGTAGTATTAATATATGTAATATGTATGTAGGAAAATGACACGCACTTTTTTTTTTTTACTTAACATTTCTGCTCGTGTTTTGCGATATACAGCTTCTGAAACTACAGCATATTTACAAAAAAAATGTTGTCATGGAAATACAAGTAACGTGGAGCGATAACGAAATAAACTTAATGAGAGATGTGAACGCCAGACTTTATACATTGAGTAATTAAGATAAAAAGCTTAATTCGGTTAAGTTTTGAATTCCAGCAAACGTTGATGAAATCTATTCTCCGACGTGTGGATTTCTGCGACCTGTTTTTGCACTTGTTATTTTGTGTAGTGTTGTGTAGCATTATTGTTAAAGAGTTCTGAATATGCCATATTTATTTTACTGATGAATGTTGTATTGTAATTGTTGTTTTAATAAAACTTTATGAAGAGAAACTCTGGTGTATGATTTGATTTTGTACGAATAAATCACTTCTTAAAATATTCATGCTGTTGATTGTAAAAAATGTGTTTTGAGGTTAATCATTTTTCTAGGTGGTGTTACTGGTGTAAAGCGGCCCGTTCTCTGGACTGGTACGTGATTCTCATTTCAGTCTCATGTTAACATGTTACGTGTGAAGTCGACATGAAATTGCATTTAACTTCATTGTTTTGCTCAAATAGTTTATCCCCCTCTCCCCCTCTGGGAGTTTATCTCCTCCTCCTCCTCCTCCTCCTCCTCCTCCTCCTCTTTTATTGGTCCTGCTTTTAATACTATTTGCGCAGTTATTTATTTTTAAAATGCTGTAAAAATCTTTGTTCTGTTTTTCCTATTTTAATAAAACTTTTAAAGCCTGTTTGTGCAGTTGCATTGTTTTATTTAGTCATTAGGACACGTTGTGAGGACGTCGTGGTAAAGTTCCATTTTTTTATAATCTTGGCTAACGTTCCAGAAACGTTGTTGGCACGTTCTCAAAAGACGTCGCTCGTTTATCCCATGGAGAACGTTGTAGAGAGACGTGGTCAACTGGTCTCCAGTCAGTATTTACATCAGAATTAATTGCAATTATATTAGCATTACAGTGGGTTGAAGAAGTTCAGCCAAGCAGATCAGTTATATGCACAGACTCTTTATCTGCAATTGAAAGTATAGCAAGTGGTATTTCTACAGCTAGACAGGACTTAATTTATGAAATATTACAAAGTCTTTTTAGAATCAAACAATTGAGAATCGTTATTAATTTTCTTTGGATACCAGCTCATATGGGGGTTGCAGGAAATGAAGAGGTGGATAGTTTAGCCAAACAGGCCATAAAATTCCAAGAAGTTGATATTAAAATTGCATTAAGTAAGACTGAGATAAAAAGTATAATAGCAAAAGAAATTAGGAAGAAATGGCAGAAGGAGTGGGATAGTGGACATATGGGTCGGCATTTATACAAAATTCAAGGAACAGTTGGTTTAGAAAGGAGAAATTTTGGTAATAGGAGGAGGGATGTTATAATTTCAAGAATGCGTATTGGCCATTGTTTACTAAATCAAAGTATGGCCAGGATTGGGAAACACCAGACTGGATATTGTGACAAATGTAGTTCCGGAAAAATGGAAACAGTGGAACATGTATTATTGGAATGTGAGGCTTATGCGAGAGAAAGATTTAAATTATTTCAAGTATTAAAAGAAATGGAAATTGAAGTTTTTTCTATCAAAGCATTATTAGGGAATGGTCCAAAGCAATTTAAAAAATATGAATTACTATTTCATTTTTTAAAAGATACTCATTTAATTAACAGGAGGATTTAGGTCATTACTACCATAACGTTATCCACACTCCAATCCAGTAGGTGGCGGGAATGCACCATTAAAGTTTGGTTTGCCAACTGCCATTAAACCTGAAAGAAGAAGAAGAAGAAGAACTGGTCTCCAGATAACTTTCCAGAAAATTGCGTTACAAGTATTAGTGATGCCATTTGGATATTATATGGGAAATGTAATTAATTAATCAAAGATTTTATTAAATTAT
The DNA here is from genome assembly GCF_029890125.1 of Rhinichthys klamathensis goyatoka. Taxonomy (NCBI): domain Eukaryota; kingdom Metazoa; phylum Chordata; class Actinopteri; order Cypriniformes; family Leuciscidae; genus Rhinichthys; species Rhinichthys klamathensis. The sequence goes on along the minus strand of NW_026606919.1, from coordinate 917,104 downwards.
CTGGTGACCAGTTGACCACGTCTTTACAACGTTTTCCATGGGATAAACTAGCGACGTCTTTTGAGGACGTGCCCTCGACGTTTCTGGAACGTTAGCCAAGATTATAAAAAAAAAGGAACTTTACCACGACGTCCTCACAACGTTGCCATAAAGTAATGTCACACTGACCAAATGACGACGTCGTCACAACGTACTGTGTTAGCTGGGAAGCGGCAAAGTTCCGACTCTCGCTGTTGTTTTCACTGCTTTCAGGTGAGTTTAGTCTCTAAAAACACACAACTGTTCTTGACACTTGTAATTGACACGCTTCTGTTTAATATTTACTTTATAAATGTCTTCGGAAAGTCCGTTAGCATCTCAACCGTTTTCAGAAGAGGTAACGTTAGGCTAACTTTATAGCTTGAGCTTTTGTTTATGAATGTTTGGGCTTTTAATCCCATTTTATGTCATCATATAGATTAAGAGGTAGATTAAGCTGTTTGAGCCTGATTCACTATGTATTTTTATGTTTTGTGTGTGTGTGTGTGTGTGTGTGTGTGTGTGTGTGTGTGTGTGTGTGTGTGTGATGCGTCTAGTGCAGTGTTGCATGCTTGTCTCTTATTTTGCTGCCTCTTTCTCTCGCTTACTGCCTGCTGCCGCTGGCTAGCCCTTTGTGGTGAATAGGGAAGTAGCCTTCTCCCTGCAGTACAAAGCCTCTCCTTCACCTAGACTCCTGCCAGGCCTCCTCGTGGCTACACACGGTAACTGGGTGCCTTTTTGCCAGTTTAGTAAAGATTTTGATTAGAAGTGAGGTATGTATTTAACATAAACTAGTGCAGTGCCCGACTGCCCGTGCAAAATCAGCTTTCTTCGACCCTCTCTGTCTCTGGCTCACACTGCACACTGAGTGAGCACAGCGCAGGACCAGAGTGACCAGCGGCTAGAGCGGCAAAAGCCAATGTGTGCTTCTTTTACCGATATATTTACCGATATCTTTTGCATTTCTAATCCAAACAATGTCAAACTCGGCACTGCACTTCCTCGTGCCCGTAGCAAGACACCTGTCAAGTTTGAAATCCATCCGGACTAACGGTTCGAGAGATATGCAAATAACAGATATGCCCGTGCAAAATCTGTTTTTGTGTGTTTTTAGTAACTGTTGGTTTGGTATGTTTGTTTGAGTTGCTGAATAGCCTAGGCTAGCCTAGCAGGAGTCTAAACTCTGAGATAACGTTAAGCGCACCAGAATAAAATATAATATATTCAGAAGTAAACAGTGTAGCTGATTTACAGATTCAGTTAACATCCACAAATGAATAAGCGTGACGATTCAGGGAGCAGCGACACAGTGAACTCCGAGAAAACGCTACGCTTGAGCAAACAGTTTGTGAATAGGCTACTACAAATGATGGCCGTGAATAAAATATAATATTCAGATATTTTTAAACCACAACCCTCTAATGTCAATGTTTATTTTTAAATCACAACCTTCTAAACAACATCTAAACATCTTCAATGTGTGCTTTTTTTACCGAGATATGCGAATAACAGACACACAGACAGACGTTTCTGTAATTTATAGATAGATAGATGTGTATGTGTGTCTGTGTATAGGCTATATTATATTTATATATTCGTGTGTGTGTACTGTATAGTTTTTTATCGCGATTAATTTATTTGACAGTTTTTGTGTATGTTTTTAGTAATTGTTGGTTTGGTGTGTTTGAGTGCTTATTGTTTCAATTACACAGTAAAAGTTCAGTGACATTTTTAATTGTGCATGATTGAAAGCAAATACCGATACTGACATAACGACATACAATAAATATGGAAAATTGAACTATATACTAACTACTTCTGAATAACTACAATATTTAGAGGGAAACAGTGTAGCTGAATTAATGTTTAGCTGACAGAATGTTTATTTTTAAACCACAACCCTCTCTAATGTCAGAATGTTTATTTTTAAACCACAACTTCAATGTGTGCTTCTTTTACCGACATACTTAACGATATCTTTTGCATTTCTTATCCAAACAACGTCAAACTCGGCACTGCACTTCCTCGTGCCCGTAGCAAGACACGTCAAGTTTGAAATCCATCCGGACTAACGGTTCGAGAGATATGTGAATAACAGACAGACACACAGACAGACAGACGTTCCTGTAATTTATAGATATAGAAGTACTGTTAATCGATGACGTCACGTACACGGCTGACACTAGCTCAATGGTTTAATAAATATTGATCAAAATTGTTCTGTGATTTCAGCAGCAACAAAACTGCTGACCCTACAACAGAGGTTTCATGTTCGTTTTTTTTTTTTCATCACAATTTTCAGACAAAATATTAACATTTTTTAATTGGGACTAAAATGTACAAATGTTATAGCACAGACACATATGCTTCACAGTGTCTTGCTTGGCATTCATTTTGTAGCAGCACAATGGCGAATAAGCTAAATCATGATGTTCTTTATGCATCATTGATCGAGACACTAGATTTAGAACACAACACAATGAATAAGTAAACCTAAAAACATAAATTCTGTTATCCTAATTAAGAAATAATTTTTTCTTTCTCTTTTCTGAATTTCATCTCTGCTGTAGCTTCTTTCCTTTTAATAAACCTGTGTCATTGTATAATAATATTGTTGGCTCTGTGACAAATGGTGTGTTGTGTTCTTAGATCGTTCCATGCAGAGTTGAGCTGATCATCATCTCTAAGGCACCATCAACCATATGACTAGTAAGTAAAATACACGTTTCCACTTGTGGACAATAAAGGAACTAAACTAAAACTTCAAACATACACTAATGTTATTGGTGCAATATTGTTTTGAAAGAAGTCTCACCAAGACTGCATTTATTTAATTAAAAATACAGTAAAAACAGTAATATTGTGAAATAATATTAAAACATTGTTTTCTATGGAGAATTTATATGGTTTTCTATACATCATCCTTCAGAAATCATTCTAATATAATGATTTGATAAAACATTTGTGATTATTATCAGTGTTGAAATCAGTGCTGCTTCATATTTTTGTCTTTTTCAGGACTATTTGATGAATAGAAAGGGAAAAAAAAGCAGCATTCATTTGAAACAGAAATCTTTCCTTTCCTTTCTGGTCAATTTAATGCATCCTTGCTGAATAAAAATATGATTTATTTTTTATTTTATTGAACCCAAACTTTTGAACAGTAGTGACCATTTAGAGTGTGTAAAAAACACGTTGGGTCTATTTAACAATTAATCCTGGAGAGAGAAAATAGAAAATGGATTAAACTGGTACACTGTACACAAAAATATTAATCAGCACAACTGTTTTTAACAATACTCAGAAATGTTTAGGACGTTTGCATTGTTATAATATATAATAAGTATTCAAATATAAAAATGCTGACTCGTTAGATCATGTTTACTCATTAAAATCAGACGATTTCCTATTAATTCAATTGAATGAACTCTAGAATAACCTTCCTGAGGCCCAGAAACACGATTCTAATATAAATCTAGATTAAAGACACATCTCTTTATCCAGAAAGCATTCAATTAACACATCTCATAATCTTGCACTATAGTGTTTATATGTGATGAAATGGTAAAAAGTGCACATGATCATGCCTGAAATAATATGACAGCAGCTATGCTATGCTTTATGCATATGCCACTATGCTAATCTTTCTCCTGTTGTTTCCTTGTTTCTATCTCAGGATGCTCAGCAAGTTTACTAGAGATTACAGCAGCTCCAGTTTGGATACAGCCTCACTTGTGAAGACTTCTAATGACACCAACACTCTAGAAGACTTTAGATGATGACAACTATAGATGGACATACAAAACTGCCAGATATTATCCTTATATTGCATTGGCCCGGTTTTACAGGCAGGGCTTAGATTAAAGGGATAGTTCGACCCAAAATGTAAATTCTGTCAGTAATTACTCCCTCATGTTGTTCAACCCCCGTAAGACTTCGTTCATCTTCGGAACACGCATATTTGTGATTAAATCTGAGAGCTGGATCGATAGGCTTAGCCTCCATAGGCTTCTAATCTAATGGATTGAAAACCTGCCGGCCCCGAAAAGTTATTAAAGTCCAGGTGACTCAACAGTGCTCAACGAGAATACTTTTTGAGCGCAAAAAAAACAAACAAAAATAACGACTTTATTCAACTATTCATTTCCTTCTCTGTGGGCCTCGAGATATTCATTTAGTATAATTGCGTATATGAACGTTACACGCATCACACACGTGACCAGCGTCGGCCTGCGTGTGACGTACAACACAGAAGCGCTGCGCTGTTACACTACGTGAACTATCTCGAGGCCGACAGAGAAGGAAATTAATACTTGAATAAAGTCATTATTTTTGTTTGTTTTTTTTACGCCCAAAAAGTATTCTCGTCGCTTGGTAAACTTAAGATTGAGTCACTGTAGTCACTTGGACTATTTTAACGATTTCTTTAATAACTTTTCTGGGCCGGCAAGTTTCAATCCCTTGGCCTATGGAGGAGTGACCCAGCTCTCAGATTTAATCACAAATATCTTCATTTGTGTTCCGAAGATGAACGAAAGTCTTACGGGGTTGAACAACATGAGGGAGAGTCATTACTGACAGAGTTTACATTTTGGGGTGAACTATCCCTTTAAGCCAGGATTAAATTTTAATATTTAAGTAGCTTTTTAAAATGTACTTTAGAAAAAAAAAACATTTTACATTTTACAAAAACATTATTTTTTGACATGCATTTTTGCACCTATGTGCAAATGTCCCAGTCTGGGACTTAAGCCTTTTCTGTGAAACATCGGGTAAGGGAAGGTTTGCATGACAGTTTTGCTGACACATACCGGTAAACACTACACATAACACTCAGAGAAAGAGTAAACATTGTTCATTTACCAACATTGTAACAATAGCGTGTTGAAATTCTGCAAACACATTGCCCTTTAGAAATTGGGATGACTCTGTTTAACTGAACTTGAGTTTGAACTCATGACTTGTATTTTCTTATGGACATTACTTTTTTTGCCAGAAGATGCTCTCCTGTGAAGTAGCAGTAGCAGTCGCCTCTGGCTGATTAAAGGATATTTTGCGATTGTAACCTTAAACATGCATTTTCTGTAAAGCTTCTTTGAAACTATTTGTATTGTGAAAAGCACTATGGTTTTACTATGGTACCAACCATGTTATTTTTTATTTTTTTCAAAACCATGGTTCTACTAAATGGTTTAATTGCTGTAAAATTATGGTAATCATGATGACAACTATAGATCATAATCATAACCATAGGTTTTTAAACCTTAGTTGTTTTGAAACCAATGGTTCATTTTGTTAGCTACTATGATTTTACTGCAAATGCTGTGGTAAAACCATATGGTTAATTTTCATAAGGGTACAAATATACATAAATTATCCTATTGTAGGATATGTAACTGTTTAATATCATGTAACTTGACTAATAGTCACGTGGAATAAAATGATGAATTGAATAAATATAAATGTATTAATTGAATTAATGTATCAACTGAAAATTAATTTAATAAAAACATATTTGTAGTAGCCTTTATTGTCACTAGGCACAAGTACCAGCGCAATTAGCCATTTGCAACTGCTATTGAGACGGGTCTGGTGTACATTGCTTTTTTTTTTTTTTTTTTTGGTTAGCATGAGTAACTGATTATAGGACCATGAACCGACCGTGGTCGTAAACACTTATTATAAACCAGCGGCACGATAACCACCGTCGGTAAATCGGCGGCTGCCACTGGAGGTCCACTAGAATAACGATGAGCAAAACACCAGTGATCCGCCACTGGACTCATGTTAGCTGGGTCCTGGTGTGCCCCCAACACTGCACGTTTTCTTTGTCTCCCTAATCAAACACACCTGATTCAACTCATCAGCTCATTAACCCATGTGATAATCAGCTGATGAGTTGAATCAGGTACACAGATTCAACCGTTTTTTCTCTATTAAAGGGCGAATGGAGAAAGAACACTTTCTTTTTTCACTAAACCTTACCTTACTAATCCACTAATCCAATCTTTCTTCTTAGAGCGCGCTCTCTCTCTCTCTCTCTCAAACTCTCTCTCACTCTCTCTCACTCTCTCTCTCTCTCTCTCTCTCTCTCTCTCTCTCTCTCTCTCTCTCTCTCAACAGTGCTAAGCAGGTTAGCGTTGAATTCAGCATGCTGACTTGTCTTTTCTTGATGTATTTCAGAACTTCCTCCAGCCCTTGGGGAACGGTGACTGAGTCCTTGAGCGACGGTGGGGGTGTTATCACTCCCTCATGGTAGGTTCGGTGGTTGATGGGTCACCATGGGTTGTCTTTTAGAACTGCTAAAAGCCTTTGTCCCGGGTCCTGCAGGTCACTGTGCAAAACCGATTCATTGATGTGGTGTCAAGACCATTGTGTCTTGACCACTACGGGACCTGCTTGGCACCACAGGGTGGTGTGCTGAAAGATCCAGGATCTATAGACCACCAGTAGGTTTTGTCCACTTCTGCGGTTCCCACCACTACATGGCATGGTCCGACTTCGCCTGATGGTTCGGATGGGCTGCAGACTGTCTCGACCGTCAAACTAAGGGAACCAGACCATGCCATGTAGTGGTGGGAACCGAAGAAGTGGCCAAAACCTAGTGGCAACCCCGCAAGTTGCGCAAAACCCATACGTGGTCATGTGTGTGTGTGTGTGTGTGTGTGTGTATGTGTGTAATGCACAGGGTGTTGTGATGTGTCTAGTGCAGTGTTGCAGTAAGTGAAGGAAGATGCATGCTTGTCTCTTATTTTGCTGCCTCTTTCTCTCGCTTACTGCTTGCTGCCGCTGGCTAGCCCTTTTTTCACTAATCCACCTCACTTTACCTTACTAATCCAATCTTTCTTCTTAGATCTCTCTCTCTTTCAACAGTGAGGTTAGCGTTGAATTCAGCATGCTGACTTGTCTTTTCTTGATGTATTTCAGAAGTTCCTCCAGCCCTTGGGGAAGCCCTGCAGACTGAGTCCTTGGGCGACGGTGGGGGTGTTATCACTCCCTCATGGTAGGTTCGGTGCTCGATGGATCCCCATGGGTTGTCTTTTAGAATGGCCCTTCCGGCTCCTGCAGGTCACTGTGCAAAACTGATTCCTTGATGTGGTGTCAAGACCATAATGTGTCGTACGTAGACACAGTTTTGGACACCTACGCCATGTGGTCAGTCTTTGTTGACCTGCTTGAATCCAGGATCTATCGACCCACTAGACCACCAATAGGTTTTGTCCACTTCTGCGGTTCCCACCACTGCTTGGCATGGTCTGACTCCTACGCTGATGGTTCGGATGGGCTGCAGACTGTCTGGACTGTCAGCCTAAGACAACCAGACCGCCTTGTATTCGTGGCTACCCTGCAAGTTGCGCAAAACCCATACGTGGTCATGTGTGTGTGTGTAAGTGTGTAATGCACAGGGTGTTGTGATGCGTCTAGTGCAGTGTTGCAGTAAGTGAAGGAAGATGCATGCTTGTCTCTTATTTTCCTGCCTCTTTCTCTCGCTTACTGCTTGCTGCCGCTGGCTAGCCCTTTGTGGTTCTCCCTGCCAGTACAAAGCCTCTCCTCACCAAGACTTCTGCCAGGCCTCCTCGTGGCTACACACGGTAACTGGGTGCCCCGGGGCCTCAGGCTAACATGGCAGGGGATCTCGGAGTCGGAGTGGTCCCCAGAGGTCACTTAATGACCAACCACTGTCCTCTGCCTTGTAGATAATTCTGGTGAGACCAGGGAGCAAACCTTGAAAGCATAGCAATAGGTGTAATTTAAGCAGCATGGATGTTATTTTCATAAATTGTGCATTTCTGTCTTGAATCATGTATTTGGACATTTTTTTTTTTCATCTTTATAATCAAATGTATTTCACTCACCTCCTATATATAGATCATCAGCACCTTCTACCTTATTTTGTTTATAATCTCAGGTAAGGTAAAGTTTAGGTCGAATTCTATACTATGTATCCAAGTATCCAAATTCATGCTTACAGTCTAGAACCCCTCCGTGGTTTAGATCTTTATAGAAAGCAGAGACTTGTGGCAGGCAATCTTTTTTTAGAATAACTTTTTACTTTGTATGGAAACTTTGAGAAACTAAATGACTTAAAGTATAATAAAATCCGTTCACAAGTTCCACCAGCAGGTGTCAGGCTTGGATCATCAAACTATGGAGAGGCTGGCTCTAACTGGAATTATTTATTTATACATGGAATACTGTTTATACTTTTTATAATGCATGTTACATATCACACAATTTCATATGCACAATTTATCCAATCCCAGATCTTGGTTAACTCCTTTCACAATTTTCTAATAAAAAGTTCTGAGTTTTTTCCCCTCCACCTTCATCTTTCTCCTTCGAGCGCGGCCTCTCAGCGATCTCTCAGACCTCCTTTTGGTCTGGAACACATTAAGGTAATACTTGCTTTTTCCTTACTATATGCATGCTTCATATGTGTTTCTTTAATACTGGTGTCAACTCAGTAAAAAATGTAAAAACATCCTACAAAATTACTGTTTTAATAGGTTTTAAGCTAAATCCTTATTGTCGTTGCCAATTTGTGTTGGTCTCTTACCGGTGCTCACCACTGTATATACATTTTTATTTTTTTTCTGAAATAATTCAGTTTGCTGCCAGATTATTGATAATTATTATTCCATGTGCCACTCAATGTCATTTTCAGTAAGGATGAAAGATGGCAGATGTTGATTTTTTTTTTTTTTTTTTTGTTTTTATTGTGTTTTTGAAATGATTGATGCCTGTTGAAATGAAATGCATGTATGCCCGCTTGAGCCACTGGAGGGCACTCTCCCTTGTGTTATGTTTTCACCATGGACTCATTATGTTTAATCAGTTGTGTTTGATTACGGGATTACTATCCTTATTTAAGCCTGAGTGATCTGGTGCGAAGTCTTGTTACATCTCTGAGCATTATTCCCTGTTTTAGTATTCTTTTTTTTTTTCAAAACTCAAGTTACCCTTGCCTGTCTTCTGGAAGTTTATGAACCTGTGCTGCCTGCCTCGACCTAAGCCTGTTATCACCACGAGTTGCTGGATCACATTCTCCTTGTATATATGTATGTTTATATGTATATAAACAGTGTTAACTGTTTGCCTGGGTTCATGTCTGCTTGTGTTTAAGTTGAAATAAAGTGCTGCACATGGCCAGCCAGACCGCCTCTGTCCGTGCGTTACAACATTCCTCAATAAAATAATTTTCCTAAATACGGTTTCCCATATTCTTTTCATCTTCCAATCTTTCTTTAAACCGAGTCTCTGTGTAGTTTTTATAAACCCAATAAAACATTTTTATCAAATCATGTCTCTGTGTTTATAAACAGCTTACATATAAAAGCTGTAACACAAAATAAAAGACTGTTTATAAAGTCTTATAACTGAACAAATTGCATGCTTTTCACAACAATCTGTGTTTTAACTGACAATTAATTGGCGTCCACCATTGTTTATTCAATAGAAAACAGAGTTTGCTTTTATTTTTTTATTCAACATAAAGATAAAACAATTTAAAGGGGCTATGTGTAGTTTTTAGCAGCCTCTAGCGGTGATGTTTCAGATTGCAACAAATTTTTACAAGAGCGCTCGT
>NW_026606919.1:845000-902500 GCF_029890125.1 Rhinichthys klamathensis goyatoka | reverse complement strand
TATGGACAATTCTTCCTTCACATCCAGGACTGACATATCCTTGAACACCTGATCAAATAACTGTTGAAAAAGTTGGTGTTTGAGGAATATTAATTGCAAATGTATAATATACAATGCCTCCAATGTATTATTTTTTGCTTCATCATCTTATTTGTAATATTTGCATGTGAGTGTGTGTGTGAGTGTGTGTGTGAGAGAGTGAGTGAGTGTGAGTGTGTGTGAGTGTGTGTGTGAGAGTGTGAGTGTGAGTGTGAGAGTGAGTGTGAGTGTGAGAGCGTGTGTGAGAGCGTGTGTGAGAGAGTGAGTGAGTGTGAGTGTGTGTGAGTGTGTGTGTGACAGTGTGAGTGTGAGAGTGAGTGTGAGTGTGAGAGCATGTGTGAGAGAGTGAGTGAGTGTGAGCGTGTGTGAGTGTGAGAGTGAGTGTGAGTGTGAGAGTGAGTGTGAGAGCGTGTGTGAGAGCGTGAGTGAGTGTGAGCGTGTGTGTGTGAGTGAGTGAGTGTGAGTGTGTGTGTGTGTGTGTGTGTGTGTGTGTGTGTGTGTGTGTGAGAGAGTGAGTGAGTGTGAGTGTGAGTGTGTGTGAGTGTGTGTGTGAGAGCGTGTGTGAGTGAGTGTGAGTGTGTGTGTGTGAGTGTGTGTGTGTGTGTGTGTGTGTGAGAGAGTGAGTGAGTGTGAGTGTGAGTGTGTGTGAGTGTGTGTGTGAGAGTGTGAGTGTGAGTGTGAGAGTGAGTGTGAGTGTGTGTGTGTGTGTGTGTGTGTGAGTGAGTGTGAGTGTGTGTGTGTGAGTGTGTGTGTGTGTGTGTGTGTGTGAGAGAGTGAGTGAGTGTGAGTGTGAGTGTGTGTGAGTGTGTGTGTGTGTGTGTGTGTGTGAGAGAGTGAGTGAGTGTGAGTGTGAGTGTGTGTGAGTGTGTGTGTGAGAGCGTGTGTGAGTGAGTGTGTGTGTGTGTGTGTGTGTGTGTGAGAGAGTGAGTGAGTGAGTGTGAGTGTGAGTGTGTGTGAGAGTGAGTGTGAGAGCGTGTGTGAGTGAGTGTGAGTGTGTGTGTGTGTGTGTGAGTGTGTGTGTGTGTGTGTGTGTGTGAGAGAGTGAGTGAGTGTGAGTGTGAGTGTGTGTGAGTGTGTGTGTGAGAGTGTGAGTGTGAGTGTGAGAGTGAGTGTGAGTGTGAGAGCGTGTGTGAGAGCGTGTGTGAGAGAGTGAGTGTGTGTGTGTGAGTGTGTGTGAGTGTGTGTGTGAGAGTGTGAGTGTGAGAGTGAGTGAGTGAGTGAGTCAGTGAGTGAGTGTGAGTGTGTGTGAGTGTGTGTGTGTGTGTGTGTGAGAGAGTGAGTGAGTGTGAGTGTGTGTGAGTGTGTGTGTGAGAGTGTGAGTGTGAGTGTGAGAGTGAGTGTGAGTGTGAGAGCATGTGTGAGAGCGTGTGTGAGTGAGTGTGAGTGTGTGTGTGTGAGTGTGTGTGTGTGAGAGAGTGAGTGAGTGTGAGTGTGTGTGTGTGTGAGTGAGTGAGTGAGTGTGAGTGTGAGAGTGAGTGTGAGTGTGAGAGCGTGTGTGAGAGCGTGTGTGAGTGAGTGTGAGTGTGTGTGTGTGAGTGTGTGTGTGTGAGAGAGTGAGTGAGTGTGAGTGTGTGTGAGTGAGTGTGAGTGTGTGAGTGTGTGTGAGTGTGTTCTGGTAATCATCACTTTGTGGGGACAAGAATCTGTTTACACAGTCACCTAAAGGGGACCTCTTGCGTTGTGGGGACCAAAAATCAGGTCCCCATAAGGGTAACCCATTTAATTGGATAGTGGAACTGTTCTGAAGGTTCTGGGCGGAGTTTTAGCATTGGCCCATAACACATGATTATCAGGTATCCAATGATATCCAATATCCGCTCTGCTGCGCCCCCAAACATTTTTGGCTGGTAATGCACTCACTTTTCCACACACACATTTTCCAATTATGGTTGGGTACCGCCCACTTCCGGGTCCTCGTTAGGAAGGAGTTCGACAGCAACTTGAAAATACAAGTATTGGGGTTCCGGCAAGATGGCGGCGTGATCAGTCAAAAGTTTCGATCTCTCGGTACCTAAATTTTAGTAGGAAAAGTAGTTAACGTAGCTGTCAGCAGAATTCATATATGCTTTAGATCGTAAGATATTCTGTACCAATCTATTCTGTACCAAAAATGATATCTTTGACCGTAAACATGCCTAAATCTGCACAAAAAAGGGCCAGTGACTCCGGAAAGCCTGATTCACGTGTATCGGCTAAACATGGCCATGACTACGAAACCAGTATGATTGAAGACGCGCACCTGGAAGAAGATGAAGAATTTCCGCCATACCCTGTAACTCCAAGCAAACCTCCACTTGCAAAAAAACCAACAATTGTCAAAGTTCACACTGGTAGTGCATCTAATGCCGACGAGATTGTAACAACGCTCTCTAATCAATTCACGAAGTGATGCCCTGGAAACGATGGTTCGAAACGCCTGTGCAGAAATAAAAGAGCTAAAAAGCAAAATGCTTTACATGGAGAAACGAATGGACAGGGACGAGCAAGCATCCAGGGTATGTATGAGTCGGGTGACGGATTTGGAACGGTATGGTAGGCGCTGGAACCTGCGGCTCCACGGTCTGCCAGAGACGACCACAGAGAATGTGCGAGTGGAGGTTATCTGCGTGTGCCAAGAAGTGCTGCCACAAGAAGCAGCGAAACTGCCAGATTGATGTTGCTCACCGGCTGGGAACCAAACGTGCTAATGAGACGAGGCCGCGTGCGACAATCATTCGGTTCACTGCCAGGAGATTCAGAGATGCAGTATGGAAGGCAGTGAGTTTCTCCGGAATCAAGGCATGCAGTTTAAGGAAGATCTGACAAAGGAGGACAGAGATTGCAGACAGAAGTTGTGGCCTCTAATCAAAAAAGCCCGCGATGATGGCAAATCTGCTTACTTTATCGGAGGACGTGGTTTTATTGATGGAACTGAAATTACGGGGTGAGACACAGTGCTATTTTTTCTAGGTTTCTTTCTCAAGATTCTCAGAAATGCGAGTTCATTTGTTGAACTGAACGCCAAGAGGCTGTTGTAAGCTTCGATACCATTGGACAATATAACAATTACGTCAGGGCAACAACCTGTGTTCAGAAAGGTATGGTCAGTTGTTAGAAAAAAAAAAAAAAGGGGTTTAACAGCAGCCTATGTTATATAGGCCACATTTTATAAATAAAAAATTTGTTCTTTGTGTTCTGTCAAAATGTTAATGTTAAACAAGTAATAAGAGAGAATTTACGCTTAGACCGCTAACGTTGATAGTTTTTTGTTTTGTTTTTTTTCCTACACGTAATTGCTGCAGTTATTCAATGAGTGCTGATCTCGATACCACTTTGATTTAACGTTTATACCAGATTGACCAGACATTTTAGTTCTCTATTCTTTAACTAATCTGTCACATTTATCACTTATTTCGTTTAATGCTAGGGGGTTAAGAAATATAGTTAAAAGGAAAGCTCTATTTCTCTTTGCCAAACAGTTTAGGGCGGATTTTTGTTTTGTACAAGAAGCTCACTCTATTAAAGAAGATACAAAATTTTGGACTTCACAATGGGGTAACTCAGTTTGGTTTGCGCATGGATCTGAACACTCCGCTGGATTTACTTTAAAGAATAGATTTACTATTTACTTTAAAGAATAGATTTAATGGAGATGTTCTTCATACAGAATGTGATCCTGCAGGACATTTTATTTGCCAAGTAATTATGTATGATGAAAAAATACTTATATTAGGAAATGTATATGGGTATAATAACTCTTTGGAAAATAATAATCTTTTCGAATACATAGAAAATATATTTATTGGCTGGTTAAATAAATATCCAAATGCAATTTTCTTAGTTGGAGGGGATTTCAATATTATACTAAATGGAACTATGGATAAATGGCCACCAGGTCGACCTAACATAAATAACAACAATCTTAAAAACTTCATGGATAAATTCAACCTTACAGATATTTGGAGAGCCAAATTTTCATATAAGTCATTTACATGGAGTAATAAATCAGGATCTAGTCAATCTAGGATTGACTTCTGGTTATTGTCTGAGAGTTTTAATAAAGATGACGTAGAAGTTGACATTATTTCTACTCCGCTCACAGATCACAAAGCTATCAGCATTAATATTAAATTCTCTAATACAAGTTGTTTTATGAATGGATCATATTGGAAGCTTAACAATTCTCTGCTACTATATGACGAAGTTAAAAAAGTAATCACTGGGTTGATAAGTAGCTTTTGGTATAAAGCAAATAAGGAGGATGCATTTTGCTCAAATTGGGAACTTCTGAAATTTGAAGTCACTAAATATTTAAGGAAATTTGGCAGCCAGATAGCCAAACATAAAAGAGCCAAAGAAACCGACATAGTTGCTGAAATAACAAAACTAGCAAATAAATGTCCAGACGATTTGATGGATGAGGAAAAATTACAATTATCAAATCTGCTAATCAAACTAGATGATCTATATAGAAAGAAAGCTGAAGGTGCGTTTGTCCGTTCAAGGAGACGTTGGCTCGAAGAAGGTGAACAAAATTCACAATACTTCTTTAATTTAGAGAGACTCCATATTAATAACAACATTGGTAAATTAAATGTGAATGGGGTTGTAACAAAGGACCATAAACTAATTTCTGTTTACTGTTGTGGATTCTTTAAGAAAATATATACATCCAATTATTCTCCAGCGGTATCTGATGCCTTTCTGAGTTCTATAGAGGTGAAAACTATTGACAAAATTGAAAATGAACTTTGTGATATGCCTATTTCTGTTGAGGAAGTGATAAAGGCAATTAATCACTTGAAAAATAATAAATCGCCAGGTACGGATGGTTTGACCGCTGAATTTTATAGATTTGTCTTTAATTCATTAAAGATTTGGCCCCTTTTTTGCTCAAGATGTTTATTGAAAGTATCAATAATCAATGCCTTCCACCCACCTTGACTCAAGGATTAATCACTTTAATCCCCAAACCAAAAAAGGATTTACTCTGTCTTGATAATTGGCGTCCAATCAGTTTACTGAACAATGATTATAAAATATTTGCCCTGATATTTGCTAAAAGACTCAAAGTTGTTTTAGATTCAATTATCGATGAAACTCAATCTGGCTTCATGAGGAATAGGCATATCACAAACAACATAAGATTAGTTTTAGATATTTTGGATTATCCTGAATTTAATGAGGATAATGGATTCATTCTTTTCCTTGATTTCTGTAAGGCGTTTGACTCCGTAGAGCATCTGTTTATTTTTGAAACGCTTAGAAAATTTGGTTTTGGAAATTTCTTCACTAGCGCAATTAAAACACTAGCGCAAATAAGAACAACAACAGTTCAATTAAATTGTTGGGTGGCACTTCTAGTAGATTCAATTTGTCTAGAGGGATTAGACAGGGTTGCCCTGTCTCTCCTTATTTATTTCTGTTAATAAGTCAACTTCTTGCTAATCATATTAAAACCAGTACGATTAAAGGTATGACTATTATTGATAGAGAAATTATTATAACACAATTAGCAGATGACACCACCCTCTTTCTCCAAAACGATGACCAAATACCCATTGCAATTAAAATAATAGAAGAGTTTTCTAAAGCTTCTGGTGTTTATCTGAATGTAAAGAAATGTGAACTTATGGCGGTCAAAGAATGTTCAGTGGCATCTTATTGTAACATTCCAGTAAAAACAGAAGTCAAATACCTAGGAATTACAATAAATAAGAATCAAAAGAATAGAAGTTCATTAAACTTTAATCCTGTTATCCAAAAAACTCAGAGGACGTTTAATCAATGGCTTTTAAGAGACTTGTCATTAAGAGGGAGAGTTTTGATTTCTAAAGCAGAAGGTCTGTCCCGGTTAACTTATACTGCTATGGCTCTTCAGGTTGATGATAAAATATTGAGGGAGATTGATAAGATGCTTTTTGGTTTTGTTTGGAAAAATAGGATTCATTATATAAGAAAATCAGTATTAATGAACTTGTATGAAAATGGTGGTCTCAATTTCCTGAACTTTGCTACATTAAACAATACTTTCAAAATTAAGTGGATTAGACAACTTGTTAGGTATCCAAGCTCTATTTGGAATATTATTCCCCTACATATTTTATCTAGTTTTGGTGGCATAAATTTCTTCCTTGTTTCCAATTTTGATATTAACAAAATACCTGTGAAACTTTCTGCATTTCATCGTCAAGCTTTTCTGGCATGGAGTTTAATTTACAAACACAACTTTTCACCACACAAATACTTTATCTGGAATAATAAGGACATTCTTTTCAAACAAAAAACTATCTTCTTTGAAAATTGGTTTCGAAATAATATTGTTTTGGTAGACCATTATTTAATTCAGATGGCCTTCTTTTTACTTATAAGGAATTCATGTTCAAATATAATATTCCTATACCACCAAGGGAATTTGCAATTGTTTTTGGAGCAATTTCTCCTAAAATTTGTATGTTATTTAAACAACAAAAAAGGCTAGATTACCAGCAATTTCCAGCCTTCTCACCAATTCAATCTCTTGTAGGTAAACTATGTTTCTCCTGTCATTACAATTATAACAGGTCAATAAGAGGCCTTTTCCAGAAAGATGTTGTTTCAAGACCAAATGTTATTGCGTACTGGAGTCAGTTTGTGAGTGATGTTGACTGGAAAAAAGTCTGGCTTCTACCTAATCTTCTCTTAACAAACAAGGTTAAAGAAGTATCTTTTAAACTCCTTCATAGGATATACCCTGCTAAACACTTCTTATCCAGATTTAAAAAAGATATTGATGAAAGTTGTAGTTTTTGCAAAAAGAAGCCACAGACAGCTGTTCATTTATTTTGGCACTCCCCTTATGTGTCTGTTTTTTGGCAAAATGTTCTTTATTTCATTGTTGGAAATGTTGATGAAAATTTTACATTACTGTGGAAAGATATTCTACTAGGTATTGTAAACTCAAAAGATAAAAACCCCTGCACTTATTTTATAAAAAAAAATTATTTTGATGGCTAAATTTCACATTCATAAATGCAAATTTTCAGGGAAAAAGCCATGTTTTGTTGCATTTAAAAATGAAGTGAATCTTTATATTGAGTCGATATTGCCCTCAAAGAAACAAAAAGCTGTTAGAATTTTACAAGCATGTACACTCTTTAAAGTATTCCTATAATACTATCTGTACCTCCCCCTAGCATTTGAAATGTATTGTTTTTCTATTGTTTGTTTTGATATGTCTTCAATAAAAAAAAAAAAAAAAAATACAAGTATTAAATTGATAACGTTACTTCACATGGAGGACAAGGAAGAAGATTATTTACTGTAACGTTAGATGCCAACTAAGGATCTGAACTTCTACAGAGGATAAAAGCGAAGCTCAAGGTAAGCACATATATTAAACCAATTAAGTTAACTGTTAGGTTAATTAGATTAGGCAGCGGGCTAGCTAGTTAATGTTAGTGCTAATTGTTGAGGCTAACGGTAAGTGTGGCCTGACATTTTCTCTGTTTTTCCAATAAGCGATCACATAATCATACAATTTAATGTTAAGGACTTAATTTTACAGTTTTTTTCAATTGCTTACACACTAAAATGAAAACTTTCCCACTATTAGCAAAACCTTACACTCAAGGAGCAAAACACCAGCCTAGATTTGCACAATTGTAAGCACGTTGTCAGCTTCACCCTTTTTGCAAAACATTACACACAGTAATTTGTAAAACTCTACACACATTTTCACACCTTAGACACAGTTAAGGATTGTGAGGTTACTTCCTTGTCATTACAAAGCCCCGGTTTGCCATTGACCACACTAATGAATGAATTGGATATGCACATCCACCAGGTGTGGAAGCACACATGTGCTAATTTGAAAACGCAGCACTCAGGTGTGCTATAAAAGGCAGCAGGTGAGTTCACCTATCTTCAACAAAAATGGAAGGAGCTAGAAGAAGAAGAAGAAGAAGAAGAAGAGTGAGAATAAGAGGGGGAGCTCAAAGAGGAGATGAGGTAGAGGAAGAGGAGAAGGAGGTAGAGGAAGTAGAGGAAGAGGAGAAGGAGGTAGAGGAAGAGGAGGTAGAGGAAGAGGAGAAGGAGGTAGAGGAAGTAGAGGAAGAGGAGAAGGAGGTAGAGGAAGAGGAGGTAGAGGAAGAGGAGAAGGAGGTAGAGGAAGAGGAGAAGGAGGTAGAGGAAGAGGAGAAGGAGGTAGAGGAAGAGGAGAAGGAGGTAGAGGAAGAGGAGAAGGAGGTAGAGGAAGAGGAGGTAGAGGAAGAGGAGAAGGAGGTAGAGGAAGTAGAGGAAGAGGAGAAGGAGGTAGAGGAAGAGGAGGTAGAGGAAGAGGAGAAGGAGGTAGAGGAAGAGGAGAAGGAGGTAGAGGAAGAGGAGAAGGAGGTAGAGGAAGAGGAGGTAGAGGAAGAGGAGAAGGAGGTAGAGGAAGAGGAGAAGGAGGTAGAGGAAGAGGTGAAGGAGGTAGAGGAGGAGGAGAAGGAGGTAGAGGAGGAGGAGAAGGAGGTAGAGGAGGAGGAGAAGGAGGTAGAGGAGGAGAAGAAGGAGATAGAGGAAGAGGCCTAGGTAGAGGAAGAGGTAGATAAGGACTTGAAGAGTTGATAGAACCTGAACAAAGAAGACGAGGACCAAATTTGACTCAAGAAATCCGTGCAACACTTATTGACCATGTTATCAACCATGGACTGACGCTGATGGAGCTGGACAAAGAGATCAACCAAATTGTTCTTGTTGCTTTTACAGTAGTTTTTCTTCAGAGTCAAACTGTATGTACTTCATGCAGTAATTTTGATTTGTCTACAGATTTTATTTTTTTCATTGA
Organism: Rhinichthys klamathensis goyatoka; assembly: GCF_029890125.1. NCBI lineage: Eukaryota > Metazoa > Chordata > Actinopteri > Cypriniformes > Leuciscidae > Rhinichthys > Rhinichthys klamathensis. The sequence continues at coordinate 893,676 of NW_026606919.1, read as the reverse complement.
TTTCTTTGTTGGTTGATTACTGTAACTGATTATGGTAAGAAATACTGTAAATAAATACTTGAAATATGAGTCTGCAGAAATCAGTGTTGTGCAGTGCTTGGCAAGTTTATAGTAGGCCTTTTTGTGTACATTCTCCCTATATCTCAAACTAATCATGAAGAATGTTGTGGGTTTGTCACTATTTTTTTTTTTTCATCTAAATTATCCCTTACATAACAATGTCTGGCCAAAAATCTAGCACATGCTATTTCCTAAAAATAGTTTTTTTACAAATGTGTTTTTTATTTATCACAGCCGTGTGCAACTGGCTGCAATAGTGTCTGATCATTGAGGACTGTGTTGGTTAAATGAAAACTAATAGCATTTTCACAAATATGTGTATATCTTTTGACTGAAGTGTGTATGTTTTGACAGAAGTGTGTCATTTTGCAAACAATCTAGGAATTATGCAAATTGAGTGTGGTGTTTGGATAATTGTGATTATATTTTGAAAAAAAGAACCCTGTTTTCAAAATTGCGTGTAAACAATTGAAAAAAACTGTAACTGAAAAGTGTCGTCTAGTCTGACTGATTGCTAATGGAGGGATTCGGTTATTAAGTTTGTTTCTCTGTCTAGTTTGCGTTGGACGGTGGCTTATTTTATACTTTAAATTAAAGATATGTTTTATAGGCCTATATATATATATATATATATTATATACGTTAGCACTTATGTTTGACTGATCAGAAATTGTTTTTACATTTAAATGAACTCATAGGCAACATATACAAGCCACAGATCTTGACTAAAGTGCTTCACAGAGAAATGAAGTAACGTTAGGCTAAAATAAAACAAAAACTGACATGGAAAGTAGCTTTAAAAGAATAAATGAATAAACTTAGTTTTAATTATGACTGTAGTTAAAATAAACTGGGGTTTGTATGGTGAGCTCGTTCAAAAGAGTAACTTAGTTAGGTTAAGGACCAAATGAATAGTTAAATAATTGGACTACCTGGGATTTTATAGATGTTGGTTTTGTAAGAGATTAGAGCCTGAATGAAAATGGTGAGTTTATGCCCGCAAGGCTAGCATTGTGCCAGTCAATAAATCTGATGATATTATATTGTAGAGTTCAGATTTCTTGTCTTACATTGATACATACAATTTCATTGTAATGCAGTAACATTACAATAACATTCTTATCTAGGCTACTTATTGAACATGCTAGTTGAATTCTGCATGTGTCCCCATTTTCAGTGTAATTTTTTTCACACTATTTTTTTCCTCTCAGTTTGAAATGCCACCACGAATCAGCCCCCTTAAGGATGCCATGCATCATGTTGTTTCAAAGACTGACAAAACATTCAAATTAGATGTGAAGTATATCAATGCAGTGAAAGGTAAGGTGGTGTGATTTTATCATTCAATATTTGTAATGTTGAGGCATATATTCTCTTAATCAAACAAGATGAGAAAGAAGATTAAACAGTATTTAAAACACTGTCAGGAACAAGACCAAAACACAATTAATATTGATAATATGTCATTTAACACACTTCAAACCATCGCACCCTGGAAAACAATGATGCAGTTCATAATCTAGGGTAGTGAAATCCATATTCATCGGGATCGGGGATGAAAGGAAGTGAACGCTGGCGCGACTCGCTGCCGCTACTTTCCGATTGTTTGTTTAATTCTGGGCTTTTTAACTTCGGCTTTTATTGAACTTTTAATTGTTTATTGCCCTTGCTGATATACTGTCACCGATTGCTGCGTTTATACCAGCTATATCTGGCTCTCTTGCTTTTTTTACCTGACTTTCCTGTGTGAGCCAAAATGTGGATCAGCAAGTCGGTGATACTCATGTGGATTGTTGCGCTTTTCCTTACAAGTTTCTCCTCGGCTCTGTTTCAATACTCGACTGCCGAGCTTCTCAAACTCTGCTTCAATCCGACTGCCTCATCACTGTTAAAATCGACGCTGCACCCAGGCTCGGAAAATGCTCGCTTACCTCGTCGGAGATATCTTCATCGTGGGTCCCGACGGAGTTTTAACATCGATGCCTCTACTTCAATCAACTCCTTCTGGTCCTCATCTCGCCGTCAACCGAGATCATCCAGCAGGAGGGTGGACCAGAGTGTGCTAACCAGTCTACCCAGGTCTACTAATCCCAGCTCTGTCTCCCACAAAAACAACTGTAGTGATCTCCACTTTGGATTATACAACATACGATCACTTTCGGGCAAAGGACTTATTCTCCAGGATTTCATCAATGATCGTAAATATGACTTTTTTAGTCTGACAGAGACTTGGCAGCAGCCAAATGACTTTTCCCAGTTGAATGAAGCAACTCCCCCCGGGTTTGTTTACAGCTGTAAACCCCGCACTACAGGTCGCGGGGGAGGTCTCGCGATAATATATCGCGAGAGTTGGAAAGTCTCGCCTGTCTCTGTGCCACTTTATCAGTCATTTGAGTCTCTTGTCATTAAACTAAATGGTCCATCCCCTATCATTGTAGCCACCGTGTATCGTCCACCTAAGCCCAATTCAGAATTCATTAATGAATTTTTAGCTTTTCTTACACTTATATCACCTCTTTCTCCTAATGTTATTCTCCTTGGTGATTTTAATATCCATATTCATAAAGACAATAACTATCTCACAAAAGACTTTATATCATGCCTTGATAGTTTTGAATTGCAACAGTTTATTAATTTCCCCACCCATTCAAAGGGCCATATCTTGGATTTACTTTGCTGCTTTGGTGTCACTCCTTTTAACTGTACTGCATTTGACCTTCCCATCTCTGATCATAAACTTATTTCATTTAATGCTAAGGCTACACTGTTCAAAACGAAACTGTCACGCACTATCTCTTTCTGTAATATCAAGTCCATTGACCCAGCAGCTCTAGACTCTGGTATTGCCAATCTTCCCAATATTGACTTCACATCCACCCCTGATGAACTGCTCAGTCACTACGATTGTGGCCTACACCATCTCCTCGATACGTTGGCTCCAATAAAAACACGGACTGTTTCCTTTTCCCAATCTGCACCCTGGTTTACTTCTGAACATCGCCAACTGAAAGCTAGAGGTCGCCAACTGGAACGCCTCTATAGAAAAACTGGTCTGGCCATTCACAAACAAATGTTTTATACCCATTTACTTTCCTATAAAGATTCTCTTTCCACTGCAAAGTCCTACTACTATACAGACTTAATCAGTTCAGGCTCTGGTAACTCTCAAGCACTTTTTTCACTGGTGCATAAAACATTTCGTCCACCTGATTCTCTACCACTACATTTTTACTCCACGGACTCCTGTAATTCTATTATGACATTTTTTTCTACTAAAATTCATCGTATATATCAACAGTTACCCCCTCAGATCTCAACCTCTGAATTATCATCTGATTTTCAAATATCTTCTTGTCATCTCTTATCTACCTTTACCCTTCCCACTGATGTTGAAATAACCAACCTTGTTCGCAAATCTAAACCATCAACTTGTCAACTTGATCCTCTTCCGACTATATTGGTTAAAATGTGCATTCACTCCCTCTTATAACTGCAATTATCCATTCCTCTCTTATCACTGGTATTGTTCCGTCAGCCCTCAAATCAGCGGCAATAACCCCCATTCTTAAGAAACCTGGGGCTGACCCCAGCAACTTTAACAATTTCCGCCCAATTTCGAACCTCCCTTTCCTTTCAAAAATCCTTGAAAAAGCAGTTGCTTCTCAGATTCATGACCACCTCACCCACAATAGTCTCTTTGAAAAGTTCCAATCAGGCTTCCGTCCCCTTCACAGCACCGAAACAGCTCTTGTTAAAATAACCAATGACCTCCTCACGGCTGCGGACTCTGGATTACTAACAATCCTCATCCTCCTGGACCTGAGTGCGGCTTTTGACACCATCTCCCACACCATCCTTATCGACCGATTAGCTTCCCTTGGATTATCTGATACACCCTTGCACTGGTTTAAATCATATCTCTCTGGCCGTACTCAGTTTGTACAGCTCAAAAATTTCAGATCCCACTCTGCTCCCCTTTCCTCTGGTGTTCCCCAAGGATCTGTCCTTGGACCCCTTTTGTTTATTATTTATCTTCTTCCTCTTGGCCATATTTTTCGTAAACATAATATCCAGTTCCATTGCTATGCAGATGACACCCAGCTCTACTTATCCACCAAACCCACTACATCCCTCCCTCCCACGTCCCTATCAAACTGTCTTCAGGAAATCAGATCCTGGTTCTCGCTAAACTTTCTCAAGCTTAATAGTGACAAAACTGAATTCCTCCTTATTGGCACTCTATCCTATCTAAAATAAACGACTTCTCCATCTCCATCGATAATTCTTCTGTGTTTCCCTCCCCTCATGTTAAGAGTCTGGGTGTCATCCTAGATAGCACTTTGTCATTTCAGTCCCACATTAATAATATCACTCGGTCAGCATATTTCCATTTACGTAATATCTCTCGTCCAACTCTCTCCGCCAACAGTGCTGAAATTCTGGTTCACACCCTGGTTACCTCCCGTTTAGATTATTGCAACTCTCTCCTTTATGGGCTACCTGACAAATCCATTCATAAATTACAACTAGTCCAAAACTCTGCTGCTCGTATCATTACCAGAACCCCATTCACCAGTCACTTAACACCTGTCCTGCAGCAACTTCATTGGCTTCCCATTAAATATCGCATAATTTATAAAATTCTTTTCCTTACATTTAAAGCTATCAATAATCTTGCCCCTAAGTATCTCACTGAGCTCCTTCATATCAAGATACCCACCCGTTCTCTCAGGTCCTCTTCTTCCACTCAGCTTATCCTTCCACGTGCTCGTTTGGTTACGATGGGGTTTAGAGCTTTCAGTCATTCAGCTCCATATCTTTGGAACTCTCTGCCCCACTACATTCAACACTCCACATCCATAACAACTTTTGCAACTCACTTAAAAACGTATCTTTTTAGACAGGCATACTCTCTTTAACTTTAATATTATTTTGACTGTAAGAATCTTATCCTTTTTCCTGTTCTTTTTAATTGTATCTTATGCTTTCGCTGTTTTTTTTTATTTATTTTTATTGGATTGAGTGTTTTATTGTTGATTTTGTAAATATGCTATTTAAATAATATTTAAATATGCTGCTAACGATGCTATGAAGTGCTTTGTTAAATGTTAATCACAGGATGTATTTGCAGATAACAAATAAAACAAAACAAAATTAAGATTACTGTTGTTGGTTTTTTTTTTTTATTAAAGCAAATCTTAGTTATTTACTATTATATTATATTATTTACTGTACTTTTATCATTCTTTAAAGATAATTTTTCTGTTTTTTAGTGGTGTATTGTTAATACATTGTTATTGTTATTAATTGTTAATACAATTAATATATGTTAAAATTAAAAGATTTCATGGTATTATAAGGAGATTTTTGTGTAGAATAACAGTAATAAACCGTAATCATATGATAAGAAATTACTGGGGGTTTTTTTTACTGTTTTTTACAGTTTTACAGTGTATTTTTCATGACAGTATTTTTCTGTTTTTAAACAGACATTTTCTGGTGCCCCTGCTGCCAGAAAATTACCTTTTTTTTATGTTTTTTTTTTTTACAGTGTGGTGAGATATTTGCAATCATTTTTGCACTTGTGCCTCCATTACGGCCAGCATGCGCCCCATGAGTCCAAGCAGAGAATGTGTGTCCGCTCTCGTGTCCTGACGTAAGGCATCGTCCATTTCTGTGCTGTGCTGCAAGAACCTCTCGTCTGCCCTTTCCAAAAGATGGAACCCACCACGTGTGTGTGTGTGTGTGTGTGTCCAGGCGCAGGTCCTTCATCAGATCTGGAGTGTGTATGTGCGAGTGCGAGTGTGAGTGTGTCATTAGCAAACAACAAACTGCACACCCAGAAGGGTGTTATTGCTTTATTGCGTTATTGCTGCAGGGGATTTAATCATTCAAATCTTAAGTCTGTACTCCCCAAGTTTTACCAACATGTCTCCTGCCCGACCAGAGGTGACAGAACCTTGGACAAGGTCAACACTGGACAAACATCCCTGAAAGGCTTCAAGGCTATACCACTTCCCTCTTTGGGTCAATCTGACCATCTCTCCTTGCTGCTGCTGCCCAGATAGGGTGAAACCCACAGTAAGGATCTGGCCAGAGGGTGCAGAGGCCGCACTACAGCTTGGGTTTCAGCGTACGGACTGGAGTCTGTTCGCCACTAATGCCACCTCTGACTCACAGCTGGACACATACACGTCCTCTGTTCTGGAATACATAAATACAAGCGTCAATAATGTCACAACTCACAAGCAGATCAAGATCTGAAGCCTTGGATGAATAAGGTCTATTGCTAAAGGCTCGAGACATTGCTTTTCGATCCGGCAACGCAATGGCCTATAGCACATCTAGGGCTAACCTGAAAAGGGGAATACGAAACGCCCAACAATAGTTCAATAGTCAATAGTTTGGAAATCCAAAAAACTGCCAAACCTTTCTAAGGTTAAAAATTTAATTGATGCTCAACAAATAAAAAACAAATAAAAAACAGATATAATACAGATGAGCAAACGATAAAGCTTGGGTTGTTGAATAATATCCCTTAATTCAAAAGCGCTCTGATTTCAGATTATAATCTAGATTATAATCTGTTTGACACAAACCTGGCTAACACCAAACGATTATATTACTTTAAATGAGTCAACCCCACAAGATTACTGTTATAAACATGAGCCTCGTCCGAAAGGCAAAGGGTGTTGTTGTAATTTATAGTAATATTTTCTAAACCACTAAGAAATTTTGTTTTAAATATACTTTTTTTGAAGTGTTGGTGCTTAATGTAAAAATATATAGTGTAAACGATAAATCACATTTGAGAATTCTGCTGGCTACTGTATACAGGCCACCAGGGCACCATAAAGATTTTATCAAAGAATTTGCGGACTTTTTATCAGAATTAGTATTGGCTGCAGATAAAGTACTAATTGTTGGTGATTTTAATATACATGTAGATAATGAAAAAGATGCATTGGGATTGGCATTTAAAGATATTGTAAACTCAATTGGAGTTAGACAACACGTGTCGGGACCTACTCATTGTCGTAATCATACTCTTGATCTAATATTATCACATGGAATATATAAACATATAGTCTCATAAGACTCAAACATATAGTCTCAAACATAGTAAAAGGAGTAAAAAGATACAATATAAAATATCATGAAGAAAATAAATATACTTTAAATACGTTAAGATACCTCATTTGTTGTTGTCACTTGGTTTGGTTAAGGATACTAATGGCATTTGGAATAAGTATTTAAGTATTTAAAAGTACGTTTTTAACATGTGTTAAACTTAATGAGGTGATCGTTATGCGTCTATCTGGTTAAAGTCACAGCCCCTTGAATCTTTCTGATCAGATGAAATGTTATAAATTAGGTTTTTAAGAAATAAAAAGCATTGCATATAAATAATCATATAAATATTAGATAAATTAAATAAGATGTTAAATTATCCACAATATACTGTCTCACACAGTTAAATAAAACATATAAAATAGTGAATAATAGTTAATATTATTTGAAATAAGACGTTAAATTGTCTTAACCCTCTGGGGACGGCAAACGCGCCGGCGCGTTTTGCTATTTTTTTTTTCACATAGCAGCAACATAGACTTAAAATACATCCTGATAAAGGATGTACATTATCCCTTACTTATCACCGAATGATGAGAAATATTCTTAAGCACTTACTAATCTCAGTTAAAGTTAATGAAGCTTTGAGAAACTTTGCGTTAATTGCTTCGCAGTAAGATTCACCCTGTCATGATCCCGGCATTCTCTCGTGTCTCTGTCTCCCTCTTGTGTTTTTTTCGGTTTCCTTGGCCATTCGTGATGGTCATTCACCATCACGCTGACACACCCACCATTCTCACACGCGCTCCCTTCATTCACACACACCTCGCTTAGACTCACACCCCGCTTATGCCGAGTTCAGACTGCACGATTTTAGCCCCGATTTTGGCTCGCCGACAGGTTTTGAGAAATCGCCGACAAATGGCCAAAATCACAGGCAAATCGGTGCTCGTTCACGCGAGTGACAATCACGCAGTGTGAATGAGCAAAGACGCGATCTGAGAGAATCGCCGACGAGTCGCCGACGCCCGTGAGATATTTGGCATGCTAAATATCTGGACCTGTCGGTGATTCACAATCCTGCTGCGTGAATGTGTTCTGACTGAAAACTTCATCGGCGATGACCGACAGCCAATGAAGAGAGCAAGATACGGGGAGGAGGAGGAGGAGTTATAGACCAGAATATCAGTATTTTAATAGATAGGCCTATATTTACAATTATATCAAACAGAAACAAAGCACAAACATTTGCGTGACCAGCAGGAACAGCAGGACGTCATTTGCAAAATTATTTATTTACCCCCAACTCTCTTTGCAAAACACAGTCCTTGCTCCCCTCGTCTTGCCAACCATTTCCTGCATAAACTGTTTATTTATTTATTTATTTATTTTCGCTACAAATCAGTGCACAGACAATTTGGATCGCAATCTTCTTGTAGGCTATCATTTTTAATAACAAATTCAGTGTCGCGCGAGAACTTCGGTCTCACGCACACGTGATCTTCCGTTATTTCCTTATCACTTCTCGCGTTTGTTTGGTTGTGAAACGTAGTTTGCGGACCAGGCAGAAGTTGTCGGCGATTCTTTCTTTTGTAGTCATGAGTCATGAGTCATGCAGTGTGAAACCTCCTGTCGCCGATCCATCGTGCAGTGTGAACACAGCAGCAACTGAATGTTACCCCAAATGGCTCAAATGGTAGAGCGCTCACTTAGCATGCGAGAGGTAGCGGGATCGATGCCCGCATTCACCACTTTCGAGGTGAGCAGAGCTGAGGGTCCCAGAGAGCAAAAGTGTGGCCCGTACGGGGATCGAACCTGCGACCTTGGCGTTATTAGCACCACGCTCTAACCAACTGAGCTACCGGCCCCACTCTGACTGCTTTTATCCCCAATTTCCCAGGAATATCATGGTTGCCCTAGTCAGGCTGAAGAGATTAAAAAGCAAAGAGAGCAAAGCCTAAGAAAGGGCTCGTCCGGGATTTGAACCCGGGACCTCTCGCACCCTAAGCGAGAATCATACCCCTAGACCAACGAGCCAACAAAAACACGTCCTTCCTGCTGCTGCCTAGATGAGCTTTTGAGGATCAGCGCTGTCGAAAAGCTTTTTTCGGACGAGGTCCTGCGCACATTCCTGGCATTGCTCTGCCGAAACCCGGGATCGAACCAGGGACCTTTAGATCTTCAGTCTAACGCTCTCCCAACTGAGCTATTTCGGCAAGGTCTACTGGCAAACGGTTTGTCGAGCGGGGATTTCTGGGAGACCGCCCGTCACTTTCGAGGTGAGCAGAGCTGAGGGTCCCAGAGAGCAAAAGTGTGGCCCGTACGGGGATCGAACCCGCGACCTTGGCGTTATTAGCACTTGCACACATGCTGTGCGATGGACACCTTCTCTCCACGTCGTCGAGGGGAATTAGCTCAAATGGTAGAGCGCTCGCTTAGCATGCGAGAGGTAGCTCGATCGATTTGAACTCGGATCGCTGGATTCAGAGTCCAGAGTGCTAACCATTACACCATGGAACCTTGGCGTGGGTCGCTTTTTCCCACCGAGCAGCAGAGGTGTTTAGTCATTCAGCCCAGAAGCGCGACAGCAAGTCAAGCCTTTTCTTTTTAAGCCCATGTTTCCCCGATCCCAGAAAACAAGCTAAAAAGGTTCCACCGAGATTTGAACTCGGACCGCTGGATTCAAAGCCCAGAGTGCTAACCATTACACCATGGAACCACCACATGCTGGTCCCTGGCCGTCTGAGAGGCGGATAGCGGTGCGGCTAGGTGGAATCAGGTTAACAGGAGGTGGCGTTTGGTCACTGGAGACCCTCGACCAAAAACACAGGGACCAGGTTGCTGTGCCGTAACCCGGGATCGAACAAGGGACCTTTAGATCTTCAGTCTAACGCTCTCCCAACTGTGCTATTTCAGCCAAGTCTACTGGCAAATGGTTTGTCCAGCGGGGATTTCTGGGAGACCGCCCGTCACTTTCGAGGTGAGCAGAGCTGAGGGTCCCAGAGAGCAAAAGTGTGGCCCGTACGGGGATCGAACCCACAACCTTGGCGTTATTAGCACCACGCTCTAACCAACTGAGCTAACCAGCCCCACTCTGACTGATTTTATCCCCAATTTCCCAGGAATATCCTGGTTGCCCTATTCAGGCTGAAGAGATTAAAAGCAAAGCTTAAGAAAGGGCTCGTCCGGGATTTGAACCCGGGACCTCTCGCACCCTAAGCGAGAATCATACCCCTAGACCAACGAGCCAACACAAACGTCCTTCCTGCTGCTGCCTGGCCGCAAACATTTCCGTTTGCAAGGCTTAAAGCACAAAGGTTTAATTAATTTGATTTGAACCCAGGACCTCTCGCACCCTAAGCGAGAATCATACCCCTAGACCAACGAGCCAACACACACACGTCCTTCCTGCTGCTGCCTGGCCGCAAACATTTCCGTTTGCAAGGCTTAAAGCACAAAGGTTTAATTAAATGTACAACTAAACGGTAGCCAGTGCAAAGTTGCCGGCACAGAGGAAATACGGTCTCTTTGCTTTGTGGCCATTGGAAACCGCGCTGCAGCACTTGCACACATGCTGTGCGATGGACACCTTCTCTCCACGTCGTCGAGGGGAATTAGCTCAAATGGTAGAGCGCTCGCTGCGCACGCAAGCGAAAAGGACGCAGAAAACGCACAAATTTGCCCTGCAACAATATTCGGGCTATATTCCTGTACGTTATGGAAGAGTTTTAGTTACATTTACATTTATTCATTTAGCTGACGCTTTTATCCAAAGCGACTTACAATTGCTATATATGTCAGAGGTCGCAGGCCTCTGGAGCAACTAGGGGTTAAGTGTCTTGCTCAGGGACACATTGGTGTCTCGCAGTGGATTCGAACCCGGGTCTCTCACACCAAAGGCATGTGTCTTATCCACTGCGCTATCACCACCCCTCCACTGCGCTATCACCACCGTTACATGTGAAACAAGTCACACTCCGCGGGCTGGGCTCGAACCCCTGTTCTGCAAATCATTAGTGTGTGATCAACTGCGCATGCGCCTTCATTTGGTTATCAATGTGACATATCATTATATTGATTGATATTAATTGTGTATATTATAAAAAAAAAAAAAAACATATTACATGTTTATGGTTTAATAAAACTAATACAAATGTTTATTCAAATATGTGTTTTTTTGTGTGTGGGTTTGATGTGATTTATCTGATTTATTTTAGGACACTTCAAATGTTTTATACACACAAATGCACACAAATATCGAAATGTAATTTTTTTTATTAAAATGAATACACACAAATATTGAAATAAGTACACACACACGCATAAATATATGGACATACACACAATATATGTGTTATATACAATGTATACTCTATGAAAGAGTGGGTGGGCCCATGTACAGTTTGCACATTCCAGTCCCAAGGCAATTAAAAGCAGCACAATGAATAATAGTGTGAACAGTATTTATTTACTAAAACTACAAGACATTAATGAACAAAAATAAACAACTAACAATGTAGAAATAGAATAGAACATTCTGTAATATAAATAAAACAAACAAGACATTACAGAAGGATTGAGAGAAAAAAAAGAACATAACTGTAATTACACATAGATAATTATTTACAGGTAATTATTTACAAACAATCTTTTTTCTGTGTTGGAAGATTTTTTATTATGGAGGTGGCTGTCCAGGTTTTTTCTGCTGGCGCTGTTCTACCAGCCACTCCTCTAAAGATTTGCCACCAGAGACACTGGGGCAAAACGTGGCACTGCCGAAGCGGCTGTGGCCGAACTCCTTGGTTTTGGGCTTGCCACACTTAGAGCATTTGTTATATGCCACTTCACGGACATATTTCCTTTTGTGGGCTCCACTGGCCTCCTCTTCTGCCCTGCGTCGTCTGTTCCTCTGAGTGAAGCGGGACACAGACACCGGGGCAGTGGGAGCAGGAGCCTCTCGCACGTCAGGAAACACTGGAGTTGGAGCCAGGAGAGGAGCAGCTGAAGCGCCACCTGCACCAGCTGCCAGCAGCGTGGGCGCAGTGTTCAATAAAATGAACTGGGGTAGTGGCACAGGAACTGGGGGAGGAGTAGGAGCTGCTGTTTAAAAAGATAAACCAGAGGGTTTAATTGGCCTCACAATTGCAGCACTGGCAGGTCGTCTGCCCGGCCGTAGCTTAGGAGCCTGTCCCGCTCTGTTAGGAGGAAGGACAAACTCGTGCCGGGCCCCTGATGTGGAGGGAGCCTCATCCAGCTTTTCCCGCGGAGCAGGAAGCTGTGAGCTGGCCACAGCGATGCGGTCTTCTGCAGCAAGGCCCTGGGTAAGGACAGTCATCCTGGGTGTTCTCCCTTCGATTAAACCTGCAATCAAAAAATGTATTCATAATAAATAACTGCTATAGATAATAACTGCTTCTTTCAAATGTCAATGTAAAACCATGCTTACCACTGAGTGAGAGTCCTCTGATTCAGCATAAACAGCTGAAGTGACGTGGCCTCCATCAGAGTTTGGCAGTTCAGCACCAGGTCTCGGATGTGGTGGTAATCCGTGAGCACCTTAGTCCAATGAGGAAGACGGACTCCATCCTTCTTAGTTGGGGACTTGTGAAGTGCACACAGTTTGATACACATGGCCTCAACTAAGTGACTGGTGCTGGGCCACTGAGCTGGCCCCCCAGGATGACCAATCAGGCACCTCTTCACACTGTCCACACCCGGTGTCACTCCTGTGTTTTTTGGAGCCTTGAAGCGTCCGTGGGTCAGTTTGGGCTGGTGTCTGGGCTGATAGTGGATCTTCCTCTTGTCCCCATCAGGAAGAGTAGTCCACAGACGGATGACCTCTGTGACCTGCTGCTCGTCCAGGTAGAGTGCCTGACGGAGGGACACCAGGTACTCAGCCAGATCCTGCACCTTATCCCAGCCTGCAACGCCATCGGGTCCAAGAACAGGAGCCTGCAGGAAAGTATTAAAATAACAATACACAGCATGTTAAATGTCAGAGTGTAAAAGCAAATAGAAACTAATAATGAGAAGCTTACTTACTTCATGTGCCCTCATGGTAGGTTCGGTGGTTGATGGGTCACCATGGGTTGTCTTTTAGAACTGCTAAAAGCCTTTGTCCCGGGTCCTGCAGGTCACTGTGCAAAACCGATTCATTGATGTGGTGTCAAGACCATTGTGTCTTGACCACTACGGGACCTGCTTGGCACCACAGGGTGGTGTGCTGAAAGATCCAGGATCTATAGACCACCAGTAGGTTTTGGCCACTTCTGCGGTTCCCACCACTGCATGGCATGGTCCGACTTCGCCTGATGGTTCGGATGGGCTGCAGACTGTCTCGACCGTCAAACTAAGGGAACCAGACCATGCCATGTAGTGGTGGGAACCGAAGAAGTGGCCAAAACCTAGTGGCAACCCCGCAAGTTGCGCAAAACCCATACGTGGTCATGTGTGTGTGTGTGTGTGTGTAAGTGTGTAATGCACAGGGTGTTGTGATGTGTCTAGTGCAGTGTTGCAGTAAGTGAAGGAAGATGCATGCTTGTCTCTTATTTTGCTGCCTCTTTCTCTCGCTTACTGCTTGCTGCCGCTGGCTAGCCCTTTTTTCACTAATCCACCTCACTTTACCTTACTAATCCAATCTTTCTTCTTAGATCTCTCTCTCTTTCAACAGTGAGGTTAGCGTTGAATTCAGCATGCTGACTTGTCTTTTCTTGATGTATTTCAGAAGTTCCTCCAGCCCTTGGGGAAGCCCTGCAGACTGAGTCCTTGGGCGACGGTGGGGGTGTTATCACTCCCTCATGGTAGGTTCGGTGCTCGATGGATCCCCATGGGTTGTCTTTTAGAATGGCCCTTCCGGCTCCTGCAGGTCACTGTGCAAAACTGATTCCTTGATGTGGTGTCAAGACCATAATGTGTCGTACGTAGACACAGTTTTGGACACCTACGCCATGTGGTCAGTCTTTGTTGACCTGCTTGAATCCAGGATCTATCGACCCACTAGACCACCAATAGGTTTTGTCCACTTCTGCGGTTCCCACCACTGCTTGGCATGGTCTGACTCCTACGCTGATGGTCTGAACGGGCTGCAGACTGTCTGGACTGTCAGCCTAAGACAACCAGACCGCCTTGTATTCGTGGCTACCCTGCAAGTTGCGCAAAACCCATACGTGGTCATGTGTGTGTGTGTAAGTGTGTAATGCACAGGGTGTTGTGATGCGTCTAGTGCAGTGTTGCAGTAAGTGAAGGAAGATGCATGCTTGTCTCTTATTTTCCTGCCTCTTTCTCTCGCTTACTGCTTGCTGCCGCTGGCTAGCCCTTTGTGGTTCTCCCTGCCAGTACAAAGCCTCTCCTCACCAAGACTTCTGCCAGGCCTCCTCGTGGCTACACACGGTAACTGGGTGCCCCGGGGCCTCAGGCTAACATGGCAGGGGATCTCGGAGTCGGAGTGGTCCCCAGAGGTCACTTAATGACCAACCACTGTCCTCTGCCTTGTAGATAATTCTGGTGAGACCAGGGAGCAAACCTTGAAAGCATAGCAATAGGTGTAATTTAAGCAGCATGGATGTTATTTTCATAAATTGTGCATTTCTCTCTTGAATCATGTATTTGGACATTTTTTTTTTTCATCTTTATAATCAAATGTATTTCACTCACCTCCTATATATAGATCATCAGCACCTTCTACCTTATTTTGTTTATAATCTCAGGTAAGGTAAAGTTTAGGTCGAATTCTATACTATGTATCCAAGTATCCAAATTCATGCTTACAGTCTAGAACCCCTCCGTGGTTTAGATCTTTATAGAAAGCAGAGACTTGTGGCAGGCAATCTTTTTTTAGAATAACTTTTTACTTTGTATGGAAACTTTGAGAAACTAAATGACTTAAAGTATAATAAAATCCGTTCACAAGTTCCACCAGCAGGTGTCAGGCTTGGATCATCAAACTATGGAGAGGCTGGCTCTAACTGGAATTATTTATTTATACATGGAATACTGTTTATACTTTTTATAATGCATGTTACATATCACACAATTTCATATGCACAATTTATCCAATCCCAGATCTTGGTTAACTCCTTTCACAATTTTCTAATAAAAAGTTCTGAGTTTTTTCCCCTCCACCTTCATCTTTCTCCTTCGAGCGCGGCCTCTCAGCGATCTCTCAGACCTCCTTTTGGTCTGGAACACATTAAGGTAATACTTGCTTTTTCCTTACTATATGCATGCTTCATATGTGTTTCTTTAATACTGGTGTCAACTCAGTAAAAAATGTAAAAACATCCTACAAAATTACTGTTTTAATAGGTTTTAAGCTAAATCCTTATTGTCGTTGCCAATTTGTGTTGGTCTCTTACCGGTGCTCACCACTGTATATACATTTTTATTTTTTTTTCTGAAATAATTCAGTTTGCTGCCAGATTATTGATAATTATTATTCCATGTGCCACTCAATGTCATTTTCAGTAAGGATGAAAGATGGCAGATGTTGATTTTTTTTTTTTTTTTTTCGTTTTTATTGTGTTTTTGAAATGATTGATGCCTGTTGAAATGAAATGCATGTATGCCCGCTTGAGCCACTGGAGGGCACTCTCCCTTGTGTTATGTTTTCACCATGGACTCATTATGTTTAATCAGTTGTGTTTGATTACGGGATTACTATCCTTATTTAAGCCTGAGTGATCTGGTGCGAAGTCTTGTTACATCTCTGAGCATTATTCCCTGTTTTAGTATTCTTTTTTTTTTTCCAAAACTCAAGTTACCCTTGCCTGTCTTCTGGAAGTTTATGAACCTGTGCTGCCTGCCTCGACCTAAGCCTGTTATCACCACGAGTTGCTGGATCACATTCTCCTTGTATATATATGTATATGTTTGCCTGGGTTCATGTCTGCTTGTGTTTAAGTTGAAATAAAGTGCTGCACATGGCCAGCCAGACAGCCTCTGTCCGTGCGTTACAACATTCCTCAATAAAATAATTTTCCTAAATACGGTTTCCCATATTCTTTTCATCTTTCAATCTTTCTTTAAACCGAGTCTCTGTGTAGTTTTTATAAACCCAATAAAACATTTTTATCAAATCATGTCTCTGTGTTTATAAACAGCTTACATATAAAAGCTGTAACACAAAATAAAAGACTGTTTATAAAGTCTTATAACTGAACAAATTGCATGCTTTTCACAACAATCTGTGTTTTAACTGACAATTAATTGGCGTCCACCATTGTTTATTCAATAGAAAACAGAGTTTGCTTTTATTTTTTTATTCAACATAAAGATAAAACAATTTAAAGGGGCTATGTGTAGTTTTTAGCAGCCTCTAGCGGTGATGTTTCAGATTGCAACAAATTTTTACAAGAGCGCTCGTGCGCGTGATCGAATTTAAGAGCGAGCACTCATGGCGCCGGCCACACTGAGACTGTCAACACACCGGAGAAACAATCACAAAAGCCAACTCCGGGTCTGTTATTATACCTAAATATACCTACCTAAAACAAAGCGGAGGTTTCTCCACAATTCCAACGCTCTGCACTGTTGATCCGTGTTTTCGTCTGAAGTTTTTTTATATTTATGTGGAGTTTGTGTTGGAGAGTCTGTGTTGTGCTGGCAAGAGGCAGGTCGTTTTTTGGTGCTATCAGACTCCATGTAGTGACTCTGTAGTACTCCAAAAAAAAATACTCTGGCACACAACATAGGCATAACTGCAGTTATAACTAAGGAAAATAACTGCAGGCATTAGCTGCAGTGCCGACACACTGACTATAGGAGTCACTATAAATAGGAGAGAGGCTCAGGAGCGCGCATGCACGTCACATCCGCTGGATTTCGCGGTATATCCACGCAGATTTGGCGCAGACATGAACTTCCCCAACAAAGTGGGTAAACACAGCCCTCTTTACGTTCGTCCTAATGCCTGTTATAGTTCTCCGTGGATTTGCCTATATTTGAATTAGCGTGCTTTAACACTTAGCTAAGTTTCGCTAGCATGTTTTAACATGTTTCTTGCATGTTTAGAACTCAATGGGATTTTTAACATGTTGCGACACGTGTTAAACATGTCACTTCCTGTTGCCAGTAGGTGGCGTTATTCCTATAACTGAATATTCTCATGTAGATGAGATGTTCAGGCCATGACTCTTATTTTTGTTTGTTTGTTCTGCCATTGTTTATTTGTCTCGAACAAACAGCAAAACAAAACCAAAAAATTTAAAACCACAAAGTACAACAAAAACAATAAAAACAAAAAATCACAAAAAAATACAAAATAAGAGGATTAGTTAGAAGGAGCGGGCGGCAAATAGCAAATAGCTTATTTAATCCTGTCCCTTATTTCACAAAATAATACAACCTCATTGCATAACCTACATTATACGGTTTATAAACTGAGGAGACGAATTGCAAAACCGTGTTTTTTTCTTTCTTTTTTTTCACATGTGACTTCACGGATAAAAAAAGTCCATGAAAGAATAAGAAAAATAATTCATTTCTTAATGAGTGTGAGAGCACGTGTAAGAGTGTGTGTGAGTGTGTGAGTGTGTGAGCGCGTGAGTGTGTGAGTGTGTGTGTGTGTGAGTGTGTTTACACAGTGCGTGTAAGTGTGAGTGTGTGAGTGTGAGTGTGAGTGTGAGTGTGTGAGTGTGAGTGTGAGTGTGTGTGTGTGTGTGTGTGTGTGTGTGTGTGTGTGTGTGTGTGTGTGTGTGTGTGTGTGTGTGTGTGTGTGTGTGTGTGAGTGTGTGTGAGTGTGAGTGTGAGTGTGTGAGTGTGAGTGTGTGTGTGTGTGTGTGTGTGTGTGTGAGTGTGTGAGTGTGTGTGTGAGTGTGAGTGAGTGTGTGAGCGTGTGAGTGTGAGTGAGTGTGTGAGCGTGTGAGTGTGAGTGTGTGAGTGTGAGTGAGTGTGTGAGCGTGTGTGTGTGAGTGTGTGAGTGTGAGTGAGTGTGTGAGCGTGTGTGTGTGTGTGTGTGTGTGTGTGTGTGTGAGTGTGAGTGTGAGTGTGTGTGAGTGTGTGAGTGTGAGTGTGTGAGTGTGAGTGTGAGTGTGTGTGTGTGTGTGTGTGTGTGTGTGTGTGTGAGTGTGAGCGTGTGAGTGTGAGTGTGAGTGTGTGAGTGTGAGTGTGAGTGTGAGTGTGTGTGTGTGTGTGTGTGTGTGTGTGTGTGTGTGTGTGAGTGTGTGAGTGTGAGTGTGTGTGTGTGTGTGTGTGTGTGTGTGTGTGTGTGTGTACTTTTCTACCTATCTAAGTGGTGACCTTGGTGTCGTTACACACTCACCAACAGGGGACCGCCGAGTCAAGTGGGAACATTTTTCAGGTCCCCTGTTTGTTATGCCTTAAAACATGTTAAAATCAGATAAAAAACGCTCTGGTGAATTTTTTACATTTTTGACCAAGTGGGGACCTGCAAGTGTGTGTGTGTTTAAGCCCATACTCAGCAGCGCTCCTGTAGGCTGGAGCAGGAACTGCAATGGGCCATTAACACACGTCGTTCACACTTCTCTATTGTTTGAATGGCTTGCTGTCACAGAGAGGCTCTGAGACTGTAGAGCTGCTGTTTAAAAGACTGCTTAGTTAAGGAACTTTCGGTAACTTTATTATAACTCCACGCTATTAATCATTAGTTAAGCATTAGTAAACAATTCATCATTTATAAAGCATTAATAGACATTAATAAGCAGTATATAAATACAGATATAAATGCTTTATTCTTGTTTTAAAAGCAAATCTATAATGTGTTTAATAATTGTATTTTCATACTTTATTAATGATCAATTTATCATTTCTAAAGGAAGTATAGCATTATTTACGAACCAGTTATTTAGGAGTTGTCAGTGGTTCATAAGATAACTTAGAAAGTGTGAGTAAATGATTAATAAACTATTGAAATGTACATTCATACATTTTATTATTCAGACATATAGTAATAGTTATTTAGTGTGTTAATAAATGCTTTATTAACATGTATTTCTACTGTAATTCAGGGTTAATTCAGGTAGTTATAAAGCATTTAGTAGTGGTCAGTTAACTCTTTTGTGAGCTCATCTAAAGTGAGGACTAGTTATGCCTTTTAAAGAATTTACAAGACAGATTTAAAGGCTCAGTTATACATTTCTAAGTTCTGTATTACTGTGTTGTGTTTGTTTCATTTTTCTGTTTAGAAGATAACTGAGTCTTTAAATCTCCTTTATAAATGCTTTACAAGGCATTAGTCCTCACTTTAGATGAGCTCACAAAATAGTTAACTGACCACTAAATTCTTTATAACTACCTGAATTTACTACATTTACTTACACTTTCTAAGTGATTTTATAAATCACTGACAACTCCTAAATAACTGGTTTGTAAATAATGCTATACTTACATTTACATTTAGTCATTTAGCAGACGCTTTTATCCAAAGCGACTTACATCTGAGGACTAAAGCAAGCGAGTCATCGTGAAGAGACAATAACAACCCAAGAAGTGCTCAAAATACAAAGTTCAAATATTGCTCAGAGTAGCATAAACCAGACAAGTGAGGATTTAAGTTTTTTATTATTATTTTTTTTTTTTATTATAATTTTCTTTACTTCATTTAGAAAAGATAAATTGATCATTAATAAAGCATGAAAATACAATTATTAAACATATAGATATGCTACTAAATCAATAATAAAGCATGGTCAGATTTGGAAATCTTGCTAAATGTAATGACCTCAAAAATATTATTGCAGTGTATGTTTATGGCAAGAACCGGTCTTTATTGTAAGCATTGCTATCACTTTCAGAGATAGTCAGAATATGGATGGATGGATGGATGGATGGATGGATGGATGGATGGATGGATGGTCAGATTGGGAAATCTTGCTAAATGTAAAAGCAATCAAACAGACGTCGTAATTTGCTATCTAACAGGGGACTTTAGTGT
Organism: Rhinichthys klamathensis goyatoka; assembly: GCF_029890125.1. Lineage (NCBI taxonomy): Eukaryota > Metazoa > Chordata > Actinopteri > Cypriniformes > Leuciscidae > Rhinichthys > Rhinichthys klamathensis. The sequence continues at coordinate 873,656 of NW_026606919.1, read as the reverse complement.
TAATGTGACACCTATGTGGTTGCTTTGCCATTTCTTCATTTTCATTCTTTTGACCTTAAAAATATTATTACAGTGTATGTTTATGGCAAGAACCGGTCTTTATTGTAAACATTGCTATCACTTTCAGAGATAGTCAGAATATGAAATACTGCTAAATGTAAAAGCAATCAAACAGACATCATAATTTGCTATCTAACAGGGGACTTTAGTGTTAGTGTGACACCTATGTGGTTGCTTTGCCATTTCTTCATTTTCATTCTTTTGACCTCAAAAATATTATTAAAGTGTATGTTTATGGCAAGAACCGGTCTTTATTGTAAATATTGCTATCACTTTCAGAGATAGTCAGAATATGAAATACTGCTAAATGTAAAAGCAATCAAACAGACGTCATAATTTGCTATCTAACAGGGGACTTTAGTGTTAGTGTGACACCTATGTGTTCGCTTTGCCATTTCTTTATTTTCATTATTTTGACCTTAAAAATATTATTAGAGTGTATGTTTATGGCAAGAACCGGTCTTTATTGTAAACATTGCTATCACTTTCAGAGATAGTCAGAATATGAAATACTGCTAAATGTAAAAGCAATCAAACAGACGTCATAATTTGCTATCTAACAGGGGACTTTAGTGTTAGTGTGACACCTATGTGGTTGCTTTGCCATTTCTTCATTTTCATTCTTTTGACCTCAAAAATATTATTAAAGTGTATGTTTATGGCAAGAACCGGTCTTTATTGTAAATATTGCTATCACTTTCAGAGATAGTCAGAATATGACATACTGCTAAATGTAAAAGCAATCAAACAGACGTCATAATTTGCTATCTAACAGGGGACTTTAGTGTTAGTGTGACACCTATGTGTTCGCTTTGCCATTTCTTTATTTTCATTATTTTGACCTTAAAAATATTATTAGAGTGTATGTTTATGGCAAGAACCGGTCTTTATTGTAAACATTGCTATCACTTTCAGAGATAGTCAGAATATGAAATACTGCTAAATGTAAAAGCAATCAAACAGACGTCATAATTTGCTATCTAACAGGGGACTTTAGTGTTAATGTGACACCTATGTGGTTGCTTTGCCATTTCTTCATTTTCATTCTTTTGACCTCAAAAATATTATTACAGTGTATGTTTATGGCAAGAACCGGTCTTTATTGTAAACATTGCTATCACTTTCAGAGATAGTCAGAATATGAAATACTGCTAAATGTAAAAGCAATCAAACAGACGTCATAATTTGCTATCTAACAGGGGACTTTAGTGTTAATGTGACACCTATGTGGTTGCTTTGCCATTTCTTCATTTTCATTCTTTTGACCTCAAAAATATTATTACAGTGTATGTTTATGGCAAGAACCGGTCTTTATTGTAAACATTGCTATCACTTTCAGAGATAGTCAGAATATGAAATACTGCTAAATGTAAAAGCAATCAAACAGACGTCATAATTTGCTATCTAACAGGGGACTTTAGTGTTAATGTGACACCTATGTGGTTGCTTTGCCATTTCTTCATTTTCATTCTTTTGACCTCAAAAATATTATTACAGTGTATGTTTATGGCAAGAACCGGTCTTTATTGTAAACATTGCTATCACTTTCAGAGATAGTCAGAATATGAAATACTGCTAAATGTAAAAGCAATCAAACAGACGTCATAATTTGCTATCTAACAGGGGACTTTAGTGTTAGTGTGACACCTATGTGGTTGCTTTGCCATTTCTTCATTTTCATTCTTTTGACCTCAAAAATATTATTACAGTGTATGTTAATGGCAAGAACCGGTCTTTATTGTAAACATTGCTATCACTTTCAGAGATAGTCAGAATATGAAATACTGCTAAATGTAAAAGCAATCAAACAGACGTCATAATTTGCTGTCTAACAGGGGACTTTAGTGTTAGTGTGACACCTATGTGGTTGCTTTGCCATTTCTTCATTTTCATTCCTTTGACCTCAAAAATATTATTACAGTGTATGTTTATGGCAAGAACCGGTCTTTATTGTAAATATTGCTATCACTTTCAGAGACTGCTAAATGTAAAAGGACTCAAACACATCATTCGTCACCATCGAACAGGGGACTCGTGTCCTTTTGTGTAGTGAAATGACTAAAACATGTTCATGCTGCTTCTGCTGCTTAAATTTAGCATGTGCACTTTAACTTGTGTAAACATGGGCATGGAATGATGAATAAAAATGGTCAAATCTAAATTAACTTATTTAGTTATAGTCAAAAATATTATTATTATTTTAGGCCTATATTTTTGTTGAACATTTAAACTGATAATTTAGTTGAGCCAACTATTCAAAATTTAAATGCAATAATCTCTATATATACAATTATAGTTATATAATATATATTCATATTAATGTATAATTATATAATGTTGTAAAGAAAAATGATTCTTTCAAAAATGTCTTGCACCCGTTGAAAAAAACAATGAAGGACTGATCTGTGTTCACTGAGAAAATCCCATCAAATTAATCAGTTGGATGGATGGATGGTTGGATGGATGGATGGATGGATGGTTAGATGGATGGTTGGATGGATGGATGGTTGGATGGATGGATGGATGGATGGATGGTTGGATGGATGGATGGTTGGATGGATGGTTGGATGGATGGATGGTTGGATGGATGGTTGGATGGATGGATGGTTGGATGGATGGATGGATGGATGGATGGATGGTTGGATGGATGGATGGATGGATGGATGGATGGATGGATGGATGGATGGATGGATGGATGGATGGATGGATGGATGGATGGATGGATGGTCAGATTGGGAAATCTTGCTAAATGTAAAAGCAATCAAACAGACGTTGTAATTTGCTATCTAACAGGGGACTTTAGTGCACTTTAACTTGTGTGGACATGGGCATGGAATGATGAATAAAAATGGTCAAATCTAAATAACTTATTTTGTTATAGTCAAAAATAATATTATTATTATATATTTTTGTTGAACATTTAAACTGAAATTTTAGTTGAGCTATTCAAAATGTAGATCCAATAATCTCTACATACAGAATTATAATATATAATATATATATATTAATATTAATATATACATATATATATATATACTGTTGTAAAGAAAAATGAATTACCAAACCATTATCGAAACATTTTTAAATTAGAATTTTTTGAGGAAAGATCATTTTAATCTGTTTTTAAATACCGGCGGCAATAGTTCAAAAGCAGAGGAGACGACACGTCTTATCATTCATGATATTATTTTTCTTATTTAACGCTCTCCCTTCATAGATACTTTCTATATGCTTGGTTATGCAGGCCCTTTAGGGTTTATGGGATAAATCTAACGGAAATAGCTCTTTAAGGTAACAATTTCAGGTCACTACTTTATACAGTGAATAATGATTTTATTAATAAAAATGAACTTCGAGTCCCCAGTCAGATGGCAAAGAAAGAACGATACTTGTTTGGCTGCTTTGTACATTTCATCACAAACACACTGTAAAGATTTTGGAGGTCAATCTCAAAATTCTATGTTGACTTTTTATGTTGACATTTGTTTAGTTGAAATATATGAATTAGGGATGTTCATTTAACATTTTGATTTCTGACTGACAGCTGATGCTTGTTAACTAGTCACCAGTAACTGACATGATTTGAAGGTTAGATTAGAAATAAATGGAATTAGAATAGATAAGTGTCTGTGACCCATTCAAATACCTAAAAGATGTAGATTTACATGTGCAAATAGCAGCATAAACAACAGAACATGAAAATTCACACACCGTCACATCAAGCACCCACAGTGCTTCTGTGAACACAGTAAACCAGAGTAAAAGTGTATAAATAACTGTATATAAAATAAATAGGCCTACTCAAATGAACAATTAAGAAGAATAGTACACGCAATAGTAAAGAATAGTACACGCTTTAAGGTCTGTTTACACAACATTATTTTCAACTGAAAACAGAAAATTTTTCATGCGTTTTGGCCGTTCATTTAAACACAAAAATGCCATTTTGGGGGTCTGACAATGCAAGCTTTTGAAAACAAGTTTCAAAGTGCAAGGTTTTGAAAGCGATGCCTTTACTATCTGCATGTAAACAACATAAACGTAAATTTGTGAAAATGGTACGTCATTCCAACCTGGTCACTAAATGTGTCTCTATAGCACGCATTGTGTCTATCGTGCAATTTATACGCGAAAAGGAGTTTTTACGTGCAAATGATACACATGGGTAGGTTTAGGGTAGGTTTAGTAGTGGTGTGGGGCACGTGTGTATTATACGTTTGGTTAGGATTAGTGGTGTGGTGTGTGTGTGTATTATACGCAATAAAGTGCATATCATATGCACGTAAAAAACATTTTCGCGTATAAATTGCACGATAAACACAATCCGTGCTAAAGACCCCTTTTGCGCCGACGTCACAATTATGTCACGGCGTTAGCTGGAGGCAAAACAAAGGGAAAACTGGAGGCAGCCAATACAAATCAGCAGAGATGGAAATTAACTGTTTTGTCCACCGGCCACTGTGGCTGGTGGATTTCAAAATCTACCAGCCACTCAATGTTTTTACCAGCCACTTTCTTGCTTTTTAACCGACAATGTGTAACTGCATGTGAAAATTAATACTACAAGAATACTTAAGCAGTTTATTTAATCTCAAGTCTCAATGAAATACTGACATTTTCTCTTTCTCTCACCCTCGGCCTCATCCACCTAATCTGTCATTTATTTTTGTTTTGATGATAAATTGAGCCACCCTCCAAAAGTAAATAACCTGTCCTGTGATTTTTTCTCTCTCACACAACACTCTCCAGACACGAACTGCACTAAAGTATGTTGGTTGCCTTTACATTAGAATAATATTTCATATAATCTAGATATGGAATGGAATAAATAGCATTCAATACAAAATGAATGTGTCACATATATTGAAATCAAGTTTTAAGTGATCAAATATTTGCTTTGTTGTGCATTAGAACCACACCAGGCATTTAGTCATATTACAAAAAAATTTATTGAAGCGTCCAGATACTTCACCACGTGACAGCAGCTAGGCTCCTGATTGGTTAACGCACCGCAAATTGATGCCAAAGTTATTTTGAGATTTTTCAACTCGGGCGGCAGACGCGAATTCGCGTCAAACGCGTGAATGCACAAAAAGCACTCAATAAAACAATTCGTGCGAAACGCACCAGATGCGCGAACGAGGCGTATTCGCGTCTACCGCGCCGCGCTCTACGCCTCATTCGCGCCGGAATTTTTTACGCGCGTAACGCGTCTTTGCATTGACTTAACATTGAAATCACTCGCGCCAGACGCTCTATTCGCGTGTGGTGTGAACACACCATGATTTTTCTCTGCAGACCTCTACGCCTGCGATGTAACGCCACATTTTTTTTGGATTACCCGCCACGGTGGCCGGTAGGTGAAGCGAGTTTACCTGGCACAACACAAAATTACCAGCATTTGGCTGGTGGCGGGTGCTAATTTCCATCCCAGCAAATCAGCACTGATTCACCTACATAATAAGGAGCTTAAAATATTATTATTTTTATAATTAAATGTCATCTTGTTGTGTTGTTGGGTGCAAGAATCGACGGAGTACAGGCTCCAATTTGAAATTTTATCGCATAATATTTTCTTAACTATTGTGATTATTTGTGAATCATCTATGATTGTATAGCCTACATTGTTGTGTTTGATTGTGACTAGACGTTTTGAAAAACCTGGTAAGAATGAATAATCAAATACATACACCCTCAGTTTCTCTTTATGCTTGGTTTCTCTATCAGGTTGGTGTAGAAGTCAGGCCACTCAACCGAGGTAGTGTTAACGTTATCCTGTCAGATCGTCCATCCATTGAGTGAGCGTGTACGGGTCGGCCAATCTGGTAGTTCCGTCCGTTAAAATGAACTTTTGCCAATAACAATCGCGGTCCTGGACAGTGAGTGACCTAACACATTAAGATAAAATCTGATTTTCTCCAGTCGTTGTTAAAAAACAAGCTAACAAAACTTGCAAACTAGTGTTAGTGAAGCGGCCAGGGGGATTGTTCTGCCTCCACCTAAGCTCCGCCCACATAAAACGTCACCATGTTTACTAACTGAAAAGGGGTCTATAGAGATGCATTTTCATGAGATCAGGCTGGTCATGCACAAGCATTTAACATGTTCACATGCGTACTTATGGTCACATGTTCATGAGTGTTACGTGTTCACCGGGTTTTTTTTTTTACAAAGTGACATCAACTATGGCCTGGCTTGCATAATACTGCCCTTTTAGTGTTTCTAGGGTTTGTTTGTAAACAATGTTGTAGTTGTATTTAACAATATTTTACACGCAGGTTTGGCTGATATGTGTAGTGTATTACTTAGTTTGAAAATGACTTAAATTATCTTTTTAACTGTTAACTGGTTATAATCTTATTTATCGAACAGAAGTTTTTGGTCTGGATAGGTCATTTCTCCTCTTCTGTCACTCACGTCTCCTGTGTCTCCACAAGGATCGATCTTGGCGCCCTCCCTTTACTCGTTGTACATGCTACCATTGGGTTCTATTTTAATAAGACATGGTGTTTCCTTCCATTTTTATGCTGACGACACCCAAATATATATACCTATCAAGAGAAATGATCCGTCTGCATTAATTTCTCTTTTATTATGCTTAGATGAGGTTAAACCTCCGCTTGCTCAAAACTTTTTGTCTATAAATGAAGACAAAACTGAGGTGATAGTTTTCGGCCCCACTGATAATTCTAAGACCTCCAGCATTGATTTGAGGAGCTTATCTGCATTCAGATCTACGCATGTGCGGAATTTGCGTGTGCTTTTAGATGGGCCTTTAAAACTGGACAAACCAATATCTTTGGTAATTGGATCCAGACAAAACACTAGAGATGGCTGTTCATGCTTTTATTTATTCCCATTTAGACTACTGCAACTCATTGTATTGCAGTATTTCCAAGTCACAAATCGCTCGCCTTCAACTGGTCCAAAATGCTGCACAAGATTTATTCGCAAAAGTCGTAAATATGATCACATCAATTCTAAAAAGATCTTCACTGGCTGCCTAACCGGTATAGAAATGGTTTTAAGATTCTTTTATTTGTATATAAATGTCTGCATAACCATGCTCCTATCTACTTATCAGAATTGCTGCATTCCTATACCCCTCCCAGAAGCTTAAGATCAAGTGAGCGTAACCTGCTTCTGGTCCCACACTCACGACTCAAACGTAGAGGGGATCGAGCGTTTTCTGTGCTTGGGTCACGGTTATGGAACAACATGCCCTTAGAGATTAGAGTCGCATCTTCCCTGACAAATTTAAGTCTCTTTTTAAAAACGTATTTGTTTTCTCTGGCGTATTGATTTTTTTATTTTTCTTAAATGTGTATATTATATTATAGTTTTGTGTATTAGAGTGTGTATATTTAAGACATGTATTTAGTTGTCTTGTACAGCACTTTGGTAAGGCTTGTGGCTGTTTTAAATGTGCTTTATAAATTAGTTAAACTTGAAACTACTGATTGTAATAATAGATCTAACTCTGGGCCGATACTATGTAGCTGTCTGGGACTGGTGTGACATCACATTCAGAGATAGTCAGAATACGAAATTCTGCTAAATGTAAAAGCACTCAAACATATCCTTCTTTATGTAAGCAATAAGGTACAAGAGGCTGTGCTGTATGGTGAATAAGTAACGGCTGAAGGGCGTTGTTAGGCTCGAGGCGAAGCGGAGTAACCCCTTCAGCCGTGATTATTCACCATACAGCACTTGCCTCGAGTACCTTATTGCTTTTATGAAACGGTTACCACACCAATAAAAATATTAAAGTAAAACAAATATGTATTAGTGCAACTTTCATGAAGTAAAATCACTAAAAGCCTTCCTTCCGCTAGAAAAAAAATAGTCCCTGACCGTGAACAGCAACAACGTTCCAATGTGTAATATGCAGGAAAGCTCAAATAAAAACAACATAGGAACCGCAGTGATGCGCAGTGATAAATAGAACCGTTGGGTGAAGCGGTCATAGCCGTGTTTTATCGTGAATAAAGCACAGCTATTGACCAATCAGAATCAAGGATTGGAACTAACCGTTTTATAATATCAAACAGGGGACAAAATAAGTCATTTTGCGTAATGAAATGAATATAACATGCACATGCTGCTGCTGCTTATCTTTAGCATCAACACTTTAACTTGTGTGGAAATGGGCATGGAATAGCGAAAAAATGGTGACCTAAAAATGGTAAATTAAATTAAGTAAAACATATTACTTAACAGTAATGAACCAACCTATATACAATAAAACTAAGTTTTTTGGGGTTACATCAAGCAGAAATATATTTTTAAGGTAACAACTGCAGGTCACCACACAAGTTAAACTGTACATGATCTAGACTCTAGATAAATAAAATGCAATCGCAGCAGTAAGTCAGGGGAATGCTTTTTTTTTCTTCCTTTGGTTTCAATTTTGAACATGTTACAGTTCTTTTTAAAAAGGTATACATTTTAATACAATTATAAATTGATATAACATGATTTGATACTGTAAAAACATCACACAAAACACATCATTCATGTCTCAAATTAAGTAATTCTTCCAGAACACTAGTAATTATTTCACCCAACAAACACAATTAAAAATACAAAACAAAAAACACAAACAACAGGCAGCAATATGCACTATTTTCGGCTGTTCAGAATTCAATACAGTTTATGTTACATGGTTCATGGTTACATTAATGTACTAAATTATTTCCTTTTTTGAGCTCAGTTTAGCCACAGACTGATATTGTGATCACTGTGTGAAGAGTTTTGAGAAGGTGTTCAATGTTCTGTTATGTTTATCAGTTTTTGAAAAGAGCGTATCAAAATGGGCTCTGAGATTTGGCAGTGTTTTTTTTCTAAGTGAAATATGTAGTTTGGAAGATGTAGTCGCTGAATGCGTTAATACAATTGAATGACAGACATTTGCAACACTTCTACAGTAATACCATATTAAAATATATTCAGAATCTAAAAAAATAAATACTATCAAAACAATTAGATGTAGCTGAACACATACAGAGGTATTAATCTTTCAGTTTCATCACCATCTATACAAAAGATGAAGCTTGGGGGGAAATGTGTACTGTAATGTAAACATTGACCATGTGACATAAACTGCTGTGAATTCTGAACAACAGAAAACAGCAGAAATATTTTATAATGCTAAAAAAATGGGAAAAAATGGAAACAATGAGTATTGAGAAATCTGTCAAAAGGGGAAAAGAAGAAAAAAGAAACAAACCTGTAATAGCAGCTGTAAATGGAGCCTTATTTATCACTCAGAATTAGTGTTAAATACATTTATACAAACACATGTAGATCACTGTCTCTCTAGAGTCATCCACACCGTCATAATGAGGGACAGAAGACACAGAATGATAATGTGTTCCCCACATCACACCAGGATATTTCACCCAAAATTTAAAATTCACTCAATAAACTGATTCACGCATGGTCAACTGATGTTAAAAACAAAAACATTGTATGGTGACCTCTCCACATTCTGTGTTGTTACAGCACTACAAAAATGGCAGAAATGTTTCTTTATGAAATAGCAGACACAATACCACAGATATTCTTTGAAAAAGATCAAAATAATTGAATGATTTGACCATAACTCATTACTATCTTTGATATTCTTCTAACTTAGGTAATTTCATGTGTATAGACTAGTTGCTGCACATCCCCCCCCACAAACAATTTGCATCTCAATGGAGGAAGGCTTGTCAGGTGAGAAAGGCCTAAACTCTAACAATACAGTTACCAATGTCCAAGAAGCTGTGGAACTTCTCAAATAAACTAGAGACAACGCTGGGATTTACCCTGCCAAATTAAATTAAAATACAGGTTTTTACAGTCGCTAGGACACATTTCTCAATATTTAGGTACATTTTCAAAACTCTTCACTCAGTTCTCCTAACCAACTTTCAGTTTTACAGCAGTTCTTTTCACATTCAAAATGCACTGAAACTTCATTCATGTCTCAGATCAACTCATTCTTCCAGAACACTAGTAAAGTTTCACCCAACAAACACACTTTGTCACTCATAAAACAAAAAACACAACCAACAGGAGCATTACTCAATGTTTTCTTTTGTGATGAATAAAAATGGTCAAATCTAAATTAACTTATATATTTTTGTTGAACAGTTAAACTGATATGTTAGTTGACACAACTATTCAAAATGTAGATGCAATAATCAACATAAAACTTCAAACAACAGCATTTTAAGTATATTGTCTGGTTTTATGACAATTTAGATATTCCTAATATCACTGAGGACATGAGTACATTATCACTGTTCTAGTTGTTTTGATAGTATATTTTTTTTAATTCAGAAAGTATATCAATTTGATTTAGAAATGTAGCTAATTGATGTCTTATTCAATGTTGCATTATGTTGTATGTTTTTAGTAATTAAGTTGAAAATATTTGAAAAGAGCATTAAAATTGGCCTGTATAGACAGGGCCTAAATTAACACTTGCCAAATATGAGTAAAACAAACCGTGGTGTTACAGTGAGTGCTGCAAAAATGGCTACAAGTTTTCTTTATGAAATAGCAGACACAATAGCAGATAATTATATTCGATATTTTTGCTAAAACTACAAATCAACTTCAAGGTTTGGATGCAGTGAGAAAGTCACAGAGACAGAACTAAAAACTTCAAAAACACTTTTTGTTTTAAGATATATTTTAAGACTGTGGTATAAATTATTGAATGATTTGACCATAACTCATTACTATCTTTGATATTCTAACTTAGGTAATTTCATGTGTATAGACTCTAGTGTGATTGAGTTGCTGCACATCCCCCCCACAAGCAATTTGCATATCAATGGAGGAAGGCTTGTCAGGTGAGAAAGGCCTAAACTCTAACAATACAGTTACCAATGTTCAAGAAGCTGTGGAACTTCTCAAATAAACTAGAGAAAACGCTGGGATTTACCTAGCCAAATTTCTTTTTAAAAGTTTTCTTTTGAAAAAAGATGTATTTAAAAAAAGCAAGAACGACTCTATCTACTGCTTATAATTCACCTTTTGTGTAGATGGTGATGAAACTGAGACTAACAGTAACACTTGTGTAGGTGTTTAGTTAAATATACATTTTTTTTCAGTGTTTTTATTTTTTTAGATTCAGAATATATTGCAATATGGTTGGTCTATGTGTTAAGTGAGAAATTCATTTATATAAATTGAAAGATGTCATTGAATGCATTTTTTGCCAAAGCAATAATACATGATCCACAGTTTGGCTCACATAAGCCCCTATCACACAGAGATTCCGGAAAATACACTGATAATTTGTCCCAGAATTGTTTGATTTCTGTTCATTCACACTACCAGGGACGTTCTGGAATCAGTGTGTGTGTTCACACACATCCTGTAAAGATATAGTTAAGACATGTGACATCAGGATGTGACGTGTAATGTCTCCGCAGCATTTTAAGTTTGCTTATGATCTGCGATCTCTCTCTAGAAATCTTACTTGTGCATTATTTTTCTGATTAAATCAAAAACTAGCCTATCATGTACTGTTCCACTAAACTGGCGAACACTCTCAGCTTCAGCGTCATCGCAATAACACACACCTCATGGCATTCATTCTGCCTTTATTTCACACAGGGTCTATTCCGGGACTGATCCCAGCAATGTTGCTAGGTCTTCCTATCTGGATCGATTGCACTATATATATGCAGCACATTTTCAAATGCTAACACACAGAAAAAAGAAAAGAAAAAAAAACTGATAAAAGCATTCAAATCAGAATGCTGGCAAACTTTGTGCATTTCTGGAATTATATTTAAATATAAAATCTTAGCACAATATTTACAATGAAATGAAATTAATTATTATTCCAAACACAAATACATTTTGACACTTTTCTCAATACTAAAGTCACTTTTTCAAAACTCTCTTCACACAGCGATCACAACATCCACTATGTGAGCTAAACTGTGGATCACTGCTTTGAACAATGGCATTAATGCATTTTGTGCCATTTACATGAATTATTTTCTCACTTAAACACAAACACCAACAGAACTTTATGTTCTATACAGGCTAATTTGCACGTTTACATACTCTTTTTAAAACAGTTAAACTTTTTTTCAAAACCTAACAACACAAAAAATATATTCTGATTTAAAAAAAATCTAATATTATCAAAACAATTAGATGTAACTAAACACCTACACAAGTGTTAGTCTTTCAGTTTCATCACCATCTATGCGAAAGGGGCAATTTAGGAATATTTTAGTACAGTAATGTAAAAAAACAACTGCAGTGAATTATAGATAGTGTCATTCTTGTTTTGTAAAAACAATTTACAAAAGAAAAGTGTTAATTTTAGGCCCTGTCTATACAGGCCAATTTTAATGCTCTTTTCAAATATTTTCAACTTAATTACAAAAAACATACAACATAATGCAACATTGAATAAGACATAAATTAGCTAGATTTCTAAATCAAATTGATATTCTTTCTGAATTAAAAAAATATACTATCAAAACAACTAGAACAATGATAATGTACTCATGTCCTCAGTGATATTAGGAATATCTAAATTGTCATAAAACCAGACAATATACTTAAAATGCTGTTGTTTAAGTTTTATGTTGATTATTGCATCTAAATTTTGAATAGTTGTGTCAACTAACATTTCAGTTTAACTGTTCAACAAAAATATATAATAATAATATTTTTGACAATAACAAAATAAGTTAATTTAGATTTGACCATTTTTATTCATCACAAAAGAAAACATTGAGTAATGCTCCTGTTGGTTGTGTTTTTTTGTTTTATGAGTGACAAAGTGTGTTTGTTGGGTGAAACATTACTAGTGTTCTGGAAGAATGAGTTGATCTGAGACATGAATGAAGTTTCAGTGCATTTTGAATGTGAAAAGAACTGCTGTGAAGCTGAAAGTTGGTTAGGAGAACTGAGTGAAGAGTTTTGAAAATATACCTAAATATTGAGAAATGTGTCCTAGCGACTGTAAAAACCTGTATTTTAATTTAATTTGGCAGGGTAAATCCCAGCGTTGTCTCTAGTTTATTTGAGAAGTTCCACAGCTTCTTGGACATTGGTAACTGTATTGTTAGAGTTTAGGCCTTTCTCACCTGACAAGCCTTCCTCCATTGATATGCAAATTGTTTGTGGGGGGGATGTGCAGCAACTAGTCTATACACATGAAATTACCTAAGTTAGAAGAATATCAAAGATAGTAATGAGTTATGGTCAAATCATTCAATTATTTTGATATTTTTCAAAGAATATCTGTGGTATTGTGTCTGCTATTTCATAAAGAAACATTTCTGCCATTTTTGTAGTGCTGTAACAACACAGAATGTGGAGAGGTCACCATACAATGTTTTTGTTTTTAACATCAGTTGACCATGCGTGAATCAGTTTATTGAGTGAATTTTAAATTTTGGGTGAAATATCCTGGTGTGATGTGGGGAACACATTATCATTCTGTGTCTTCTGTCCCTCATTATGATGGTGTGGATGACTCTAGAGAGACAGTGATCTACATGTGTTTGTGTAAATGTATTTAACACTAATTCTGAGTGATAAATAAGGCTCCATTTACAGCTGCTATTACAGGTTTGTTTCTTTTTTCTTCTTTTCCCCTTTTGACAGATTTCTCAATACTCATTGTTTCCATTTTTTCCCATTTTTTTTAGCATTATAAAATATTTCTGCTGTTTTCTGTTGTTCAGAATTCACAGCAGTTTATGTCACATGGTCAATGTTTACATTACAGTACACATTTCCCCCCAAGCTTCATCTTTTGTATAGATGGTGATGAAACTGAAAGATTAATACTTCTGTATGTGTTCAGCTACATCTAATTGTTTCGATAGTATTTATTTTTTTAGATTCTGAATATATTTGAATATGGTATTACTGTAGAAGTGTTGCAAATGTCTGTCATTCAATTGTATTAATGCATTAACGCATTCAGCGACTACATCTTCCAAACTACATATTTCACTTAGAGAAAAACACTGCCAAATCTCAGAGCCCATTTTGATACGCTCTTTTCAAAAACTGATAAACATAATAGAGCCCGACCGATATGGATTTTTGGGGGCCGATGCCGATACCGATATTAGAGAGTAAAAAAAGCCCGATACCGATATATATCGGCAGATATTATTTATGTGTATATTATAATACAGTAGCAATATTATTTGTGTATATACAGCTGAGCTGTAACCAAACTAGTTTGCATTGCATGTTATATTATATTATATTCTATTATATTCTAAATACTGTTGCATAATCTTCACTAACGACTTTGTCTTTTAATTTAGTCATAACTTGCATCAATAAATATATAAAAAGTGTCACTGACAAAACCTTATTATCTTCTATTTTTACTCTTAATTCCTCTAATCTCTACCAGTGGAGGAAGAGCTCAGATCTTTTTACTAAAGTAAAATTAATAATATCATAATGAAAACGTTTTTAATTACATGTACAGTACTTTTATACTATTTAAAATAATTAGTAAGCAAAATGTACTAAACGTGAAACTAGGCTACTCTTAATGCAAAATGGCCCTATATAAAGTGTTATAATTATATAAATTTTTGGAATATTGCTTGATGTTGTAACGTAGCGTTATCAGGCAGAATGAGCTTTAACACGGTGTCTACACGGCCGTTATTGCTCGCGTCGCAACAGCTGTTTACCCGAGACAAAGCAGAATCAGTTTACTGTCGGAGATCGCTCGCGCCACGCATTTTAATCAATGTTTCATCAACCAATTGCCTTAATAAATAAGAAGTAGGCCTAAATATAGCAGACAATATAATCAGGACTTCTCAGCTGCGCGCTTGCAATAGTCACAAGCTCACACAATACGTGACAGAGGGTTGTAGCAGAGAAATCAATTCTGTGAATTACACTGCGCAAATCACAAGTAGGCTACTACCCACCGGATGAAGAAGGGTTGGCTCTCAGTCTCCACAGGCTACATAAAATATTTATTTTATTTTATTTTATTTTTCGTGTTCGCATTTATGAGGAAAACACAATGTTACAGACGCGACAGTTCAGCACTACGGACGTGAGCGCTCTGAAAGCGGCACAAAAATATGCTTTGAAACTTTCACATAGACATCAAACAGAAAGCACAAAACCTTTCGTTTCAAAGTGAATTTCGTTTTGTATTAATTGTATCTTAATTTTAATCAATGTTTCATCAACCATTTGCCTGCATTTAATTTATAAGAAGTAAATATAGCAGACGATAGATAATCTTGACACGGAGGCGCCTGCGGGTGAACTGGAGCTCGTCTCATAAACCGAAACTCAGCGTATAGACCTGAGAATTGAAATATATCTATATTGAAATGTCTACTTTTAAACAGAACAATTCAAAACGAAAGACAGACAGACTCATGTAATCGTATGAAATGTGCATTTCTCTCTTTCGCGCATTCACTGAAGATCGCGAGTCAGCATCGTCAACTTCATCTTTGGCTGACACTGACTGAAAACACTAGTTTATTAATAAACAATTAAAATGTCTCCTTGCTATATTTGTTGTATTCATAATCATTACTTTTGCCAGTTCTTGTGACAGCTTTTAGGTGCTTTATTGGCAGCGCACCCTTACATGAATCACCACACCGCATTTTTTAAAATATTCATTTATCGGCCATTATAAATGGCGATACCGATAGTTAGGAAAATGCCTAAAATCGGCTGATACTATCGGCCCGCCGATATATCGGTCGGGCTCTAAAACATAATAGAACATTGAACACCTTCTCAAAACTCTTCACACAGTGATCACAATATCAGTCTGTGGCTAAACTGAGCTCAAAAAAGGAAATAATTTAGTACATTAATGTAACCATGAACCATGTAACATAAACTGTATTGAATTCTGAACAGCCGAAAATAGTGCATATTGCTGCCTGTTGTTTGTGTTTTTTGTTTTGTATTTTTAATTGTGTTTGTTGGGTGAAATAATTACTAGTGTTCTGGAAGAATTACTTAATTTGAGACATGAATGATGTGTTTTGTGTGATGTTTTTACAGTATCAAATCATGTTATATCAATTTATAATTGTATTAAAATGTATACCTTTTTAAAAAGAACTGTAACATGTTCAAAATTGAAACCAAAGGAAGAAAAAAAAGCATTCCCCTGACTTACTGCTGCGATTGCATTTTATTTATCTAGAGTCTAGATCATGTACAGTTTAACTTGTGTGGTGACCTGCAGTTGTTACCTTAAAAATATATTTCTGCTTGATGTAACCCCAAAAAACTTAGTTTTATTGTATATAGGTTGGTTCATTACTGTTAAGTAATATGTTTTACTTAATTTAATTTACCATTTTTAGGTCACCATTTTTTCGCTATTCCATGCCCATTTCCACACAAGTTAAAGTGTTGATGCTAAAGATAAGCAGCAGCAGCATGTGCATGTTATATTCATTTCATTACGCAAAATGACTTATTTTGTCCCCTGTTTGATATTATAAAACGGTTAGTTCCAATCCTTGATTCTGATTGGTCAATAGCTGTGCTTTATTCACGATAAAACACGGCTATGACCGCTTCACCCAACGGTTCTATTTATCACTGCGCATCACTGCGGTTCCTATGTTGTTTTTATTTGAGCTTTCCTGCATATTACACATTGGAACGTTGTTGCTGTTCACGGTCAGGGACTATTTTTTTTCTAGCGGAAGTAAGGCTTTTAGTGATTTTACTTCATGAAAGTTGCACTAATACATATTTGTTTTACTTTAATATTTTTATTGGTGTGGTAACCGTTTCATAAAAGCAATAAGGTACTCGAGGCAAGTGCTGTATGGTGAATAATCACGGCTGAAGGGGTTACTCCGCTTCGCCTCGAGCCTAACAACGCCCTTCAGGCGTTACTTATTCACCATACAGCCACGGCCGCATTAACAATAGGGCTAGGCGGGGCTAAAGCCCCGGGGCCCGAACAAGGAGGGGGCCCTTGATTGGCTGTGGAGCAGATACTACTAGCCATCTGATTGCCAAAGCCTTACCACGCAACGCCCCCACAAATTAGCCCTGTTATTTAGTAGCGCTTTGCCGAATATTCCATGCATTATCATGGAATCATTATCATTAATATTATAGTGACCGTTCGCAAAGAAAGACCCGCCTTTTTTAGTTACTGTGTGACAAGCCAGGCGGCTCGAGTCACGTACATCATGTTCTCACTCACGCAGTGAAAAATACATCGCGGGGCAAAGACTAACGCGTAACGTTACACAATTGACTACGAGAGAGAGTTCAGAGCAGCTTACTGTTGATATGAAACAAAGTCTCAGCTTTCAAATATTGTAATTTAAATAATTTAAACAATACCGTTTTCAAGTTCAAGTCCACCGACGTTAATCTACTGACAGCTTTGTTGTCGGACAAAATTGCGTATTCGGCGTTATGATTGGCCATGTCGCCTGTCAATCAACCCCCCGTGGTCAGCAGGACAGGGCATGGTGAAATGAAACGTCACGTTTTAATTTAACATAATACATTTATTCTATATTTAACTTGTGAACGATCGACCTGCTGCTGCACAGGCCTATAGATGGCTGCCTGGAGTGCCTGCGCCTTATTAGAATATAGCTACGCATGCATCAACCAATAAATCGCCTCCACCCTTCACTTCATCTAGAGTCTAGACTATTTTTTAAAACACAGCGTCATCGTCGACCCCACAAATTTTCGGTAAGTTTGATTATTAACTTGATGGATGTTTGATATTGCTTTTTGTGTTTGATCAAACTCTATATTCACCTAAAGGGCTGGCGATAATATATCCGGTAGAAATATGTAAATTTTGCTGAGACATCATGATGTAAGTTTATAAATTAAACGCGTTTTTAATCATTGTGGTTTGACTTTGGATACAAATTATTTTAAATGATGGTGAACTTGAGACTGTTTTGCACAGCGCACTTAAGTTCCGACTCTGAGGTCTTAAAGTGACAGTAGCTGCTAATAGAGCTGCTGTCGCCATTTGTGTCCAAAATGTTAATCAAACATCAGAAAGAAAGTAATTTACTGCCCTTGAATGAATCACTTTTGTAAAAATGAATAAGAATGAATGTTGAATTTATAGTGAAAACTATGTATTGTATATTTGATTACTTTATACAATATAATATTATTCAGTGCTTTAAGTTTTTCAAGGTCGATTTCTTATGTGCCTTTGTTCTATTGTTATTTGTGACTCTTGTCATCGGTAGGCTTGAGATTCTTTTCTTAAGTTACTATTATTTTTTGTGATATTGAAATTGGTCACAAGAATTATGAAATGTTAGTGCCATTAAATTTTGATATGATAAAAAATCGTTTTAAAAGTAATATATCTTAACTGTGAAGATATTATATCATAGATGGATAAAATGACTCGTATAATGATAGAACATTTAGCTCATGTAGTTGGTGACCTGTAGTGGTGGGGGGCCCTGCAGAGCTCATAGCCCCGGGGCCCAGTGAGCTCTTAATGCGGCCCTGCATACAGCACAGCCTCTTGTACCTTATTGCTTACATAAAGAAGGATATGTTTGAGTGCTTTTACATTTAGCAGAATTTCGTATTCTGACTATCTCTGAATGTGATGTCACACCAGTCCCAGACAGCTACATAGTATCGGCCCAGAGTTAGATCTATTATTACAATCAGTAGTTTCAAGTTTAACTAATTTATAAAGCACATTTAAAACAGCCACAAGCCTTACCAAAGTGCTGTACAAGACAACTAAATACATGTCTTAAATATACACACTCTAATACACAAAACTATAATATAATATACACATTTAAGAAAAAGAAAAAAATCAATACGCCAGAGAAAACAAATACGTTTTTAAAAAGAGACTTAAATTTGTCAGGGAAGATGCGACTCTAATCTCTAAGGGCATGTTGTTCCATAACCGTGACCCAAGCACAGAAAACGCTCGATCCCCTCTACGTTTGAGTCGTGAGTGTGGGACCAGAAGCAGGTTACGCTCACTTGATCTTAAGCTTCTGGGAGGGGTATAGGAATGCAGCAATTCTGATAAGTAGATAGGAGCATGGTTATGCAGACATTTATATACAAATAAAAGAATCTTAAAACCATTTCTATACCGGTTAGGCAGCCAGTGAAGATCTTTTTAGAATTGATGTGATCATATTTACGACTTTTGCGAATAAATCTTGTGCAGCATTTTGGACCAGTTGAAGGCGAGCGATTTGTGACTTGGAAATACTGCAATACAATGAGTTGCAGTAGTCTAAATGGGAATAAATAAAAGCATGAACAGCCATCTCTAGTGTTTTGTCTGGATCCAATTACCAAAGATATTGGTTTGTCCAGTTTTAAAGGCCCATCTAAAAGCACACGCAAATTCCGCACATGCGTAGATCTGAATGCAGATAAGCTCCTCAAATCAATGCTGGAGGTCTTAGAATTATCAGTGGGGCCGAAAACTATCACCTCAGTTTTGTCTTCATTTATAGACAAAAAGTTTTGAGCAAGCGGAGGTTTAACCTCATCTAAGCATAATAAAAGAGAAATTAATGCAGACGGATCATTTCTCTTGATAGGTATATATATTTGGGTGTCGTCAGCATAAAAATGGAAGGAAACACCATGTCTTATTAAAATAGAACCCAATGGTAGCATGTACAACGAGTAAAGGGAGGGCGCCAAGATCGATCCTTGTGGAGACACAGGAGACGTGAGTGACAGAAGAGGAGAAATGACCTATCCAGACCAAAAACTTCTGTTCGATAAATAAGATTATAACCAGTTAACAGTTAAAAAGATAATTTAAGTCATTTTCAAACTAAGTAATACACTACACATATCAGCCAAACCTGCGTGTAAAATATTGTTAAATACAACTACAACATTGTTTACAAACAAACCCTAGAAACACTAAAAGGGCAGTATTATGCAAGCCAGGCCATAGTTGATGTCACTTTGTAAAAAAAAAAACCCGGTGAACACGTAACACTCATGAACATGTGACCATAAGTACGCATGTGAACATGTTAAATGCTTGTGCATGACCAGCCTGATCTCATGAAAATGCATCTCTATAGACCCCTTTTCAGTTAGTAAACATGGTGACGTTTTATGTGGGCGGAGCTTAGGTGGAGGCAGAACAATCCCCCTGGCCGCTTCACTAACACTAGTTTGCAAGTTTTGTTAGCTTGTTTTTTAACAACGACTGGAGAAAATCAGATTTTATCTTAATGTGTTAGGTCACTCACTGTCCAGGACCGCGATTGTTATTGGCAAAAGTTCATTTTAACGGACGGAACTACCAGATTGGCCGACCCGTACACGCTCACTCAATGGATGGACGATCTGACAGGATAACGTTAACACTACCTCGGTTGAGTGGCCTGACTTCTACACCAACCTGATAGAGAAACCAAGCATAAAGAGAAACTGAGGGTGTATGTATTTGATTATTCATTCTTACCAGGTTTTTCAAAACGTCTAGTCACAATCAAACACAACAATGTAGGCTATACAATCATAGATGATTCACAAATAATCACAATAGTTAAGAAAATATTATGCGATAAAATTTCAAATTGGAGCCTGTACTCCGTCGATTCTTGCACCCAACAACACAACAAGATGACATTTAATTATAAAAATAATAATATTTTAAGCTCCTTATTATGTAGGTGAATCAGTGCTGATTTGCTGGGATGGAAATTAGCACCCGCCACCAGCCAAATGCTGGTAATTTTGTGTTGTGCCAGGTAAACTCGCTTCACCTACCGGCCACCGTGGCGGGTAATCCAAAAAAAATGTGGCGTTACATCGCAGGCGTAGAGGTCTGCAGAGAAAAATCATGGTGTGTTCACACCACACGCGAATAGAGCGTCTGGCGCGAGTGATTTCAATGTTAAGTCAATGCAAAGACGCGTTACGCGCGTAAAAAATTCCGGCGCGAATGAGGCGTAGAGCGCGGCGCGGTAGACGCGAATACGCCTCGTTCGCGCATCTGGTGCGTTTCGCACGAATTGTTTTATTGAGTGCTTTTTGTGCATTCACGCGTTTGACGCGAATTCGCGTCTGCCGCCCGAGTTGAAAAATCTCAAAATAACTTTGGCATCAATTTGCGGTGCGTTAACCAATCAGGAGCCTAGCTGCTGTCACGTGGTGAAGTATCTGGACGCTTCAATAAATTTTTTTGTAATATGACTAAATGCCTGGTGTGGTTCTAATGCACAACAAAGCAAATATTTGATCACTTAAAACTTGATTTCAATATATGTGACACATTCATTTTGTATTGAATGCTATTTATTCCATTCCATATCTAGATTATATGAAATATTATTCTAATGTAAAGGCAACCAACATACTTTAGTGCAGTTCGTGTCTGGAGAGTGTTGTGTGAGAGAGAAAAAATCACAGGACAGGTTATTTACTTTTGGAGGGTGGCTCAATTTATCATCAAAACAAAAATAAATGACAGATTAGGTGGATGAGGCCGAGGGTGAGAGAAAGAGAAAATGTCAGTATTTCATTGAGACTTGAGATTAAATAAACTGCTTAAGTATTCTTGTAGTATTAATTTTCACATGCAGTTACACATTGTCGGTTAAAAAGCAAGAAAGTGGCTGGTAAAAACATTGAGTGGCTGGTAGATTTTGAAATCCACCAGCCACAGTGGCCGGTGGACAAAACAGTTAATTTCCATCTCTGCTGATTTGTATTGGCTGCCTCCAGTTTTCCCTTTGTTTTGCCTCCAGCTAACGCCGTGACATAATTGTGACGTCGGCGCAAAAGGGGTCTTTAGCACGGATTGTGTTTATCGTGCAATTTATACGCGAAAATGTTTTTTACGTGCATATGATATGCACTTTATTGCGTATAATACACACACACACCACACCACTAATCCTAACCAAACGTATAATACACACGTGCCCCACACCACTACTAAACCTACCCTAAACCTACCCATGTGTATCATTTGCACGTAAAAACTCCTTTTCGCGTATAAATTGCACGATAGACACAATGCGTGCTATAGAGACACATTTAGTGACCAGGTTGGAATGACGTACCATTTTCACAAATTTACGTTTATGTTGTTTACATGCAGATAGTAAAGGCATCGCTTTCAAAACCTTGCACTTTGAAACTTGTTTTCAAAAGCTTGCATTGTCAGACCCCCAAAATGGCATTTTTGTGTTTAAATGAACGGCCAAAACGCATGAAAAATTTTCTGTTTTCAGTTGAAAATAATGTTGTGTAAACAGACCTTAAAGCGTGTACTATTCTTTACTATTGCGTGTACTATTCTTCTTAATTGTTCATTTGAGTAGGCCTATTTATTTTATATACAGTTATTTATACACTTTTACTCTGGTTTACTGTGTTCACAGAAGCACTGTGGGTGCTTGATGTGACGGTGTGTGAATTTTCATGTTCTGTTGTTTATGCTGCTATTTGCACATGTAAATCTACATCTTTTAGGTATTTGAATGGGTCACAGACACTTATCTATTCTAATTCCATTTATTTCTAATCTAACCTTCAAATCATGTCAGTTACTGGTGACTAGTTAACAAGCATCAGCTGTCAGTCAGAAATCAAAATGTTAAATGAACATCCCTAATTCATATATTTCAACTAAACAAATGTCAACATAAAAAGTCAACATAGAATTTTGAGATTGACCTCCAAAATCTTTACAGTGTGTTTGTGATGAAATGTACAAAGCAGCCAAACAAGTATCGTTCTTTCTTTGCCATCTGACTGGGGACTCGAAGTTCATTTTTATTAATAAAATCATTATTCACTGTATAAAGTAGTGACCTGAAATTGTTACCTTAAAGAGCTATTTCCGTTAGATTTATCCCATAAACCCTAAAGGGCCTGCATAACCAAGCATATAGAAAGTATCTATGAAGGGAGAGCGTTAAATAAGAAAAATAATATCATGAATGATAAGACGTGTCGTCTCCTCTGCTTTTGAACTATTGCCGCCGGTATTTAAAAACAGATTAAAATGATCTTTCCTCAAAAAATTCTAATTTAAAAATGTTTCGATAATGGTTTGGTAATTCATTTTTCTTTACAACAGTATATATATATATATATGTATATATTAATATTAATATATATATATTATATATTATAATTCTGTATGTAGAGATTATTGGATCTACATTTTGAATAGCTCAACTAAAATTTCAGTTTAAATGTTCAACAAAAATATATAATAATAATATTATTTTTGACTATAACAAAATAAGTTATTTAGATTTGACCATTTTTATTCATCATTCCATGCCCATGTCCACACAAGTTAAAGTGCACTAAAGTCCCCTGTTAGATAGCAAATTACAACGTCTGTTTGATTGCTTTTACATTTAGCAAGATTTCCCAATCTGACCATCCATCCATCCATCCATCCATCCATCCATCCATCCATCCATCCATCCATCCATCCATCCATCCATCCATCCATCCATCCATCCATCCATCCAACCATCCATCCATCCATCCATCCATCCATCCAACCATCCATCCATCCAACCATCCATCCAACCATCCATCCATCCAACCATCCATCCAACCATCCATCCATCCAACCATCCATCCATCCATCCATCCATCCAACCATCCATCCATCCAACCATCCATCTAACCATCCATCCATCCATCCATCCAACCATCCATCCATCCAACTGATTAATTTGATGGGATTTTCTCAGTGAACACAGATCAGTCCTTCATTGTTTTTTTCAACGGGTGCAAGACATTTTTGAAAGAATCATTTTTCTTTACAACATTATATAATTATACATTAATATGAATATATATTATATAACTATAATTGTATATATAGAGATTATTGCATTTAAATTTTGAATAGTTGGCTCAACTAAATTATCAGTTTAAATGTTCAACAAAAATATAGGCCTAAAATAATAATAATATTTTTGACTATAACTAAATAAGTTAATTTAGATTTGACCATTTTTATTCATCATTCCATGCCCATGTTTACACAAGTTAAAGTGCACATGCTAAATTTAAGCAGCAGAAGCAGCATGAACATGTTTTAGTCATTTCACTACACAAAAGGACACGAGTCCCCTGTTCGATGGTGACGAATGATGTGTTTGAGTCCTTTTACATTTAGCAGTCTCTGAAAGTGATAGCAATATTTACAATAAAGACCGGTTCTTGCCATAAACATACACTGTAATAATATTTTTGAGGTCAAAGGAATGAAAATGAAGAAATGGCAAAGCAACCACATAGGTGTCACACTAACACTAAAGTCCCCTGTTAGACAGCAAATTATGACGTCTGTTTGATTGCTTTTACATTTAGCAGTATTTCATATTCTGACTATCTCTGAAAGTGATAGCAATGTTTACAATAAAGACCGGTTCTTGCCATTAACATACACTGTAATAATATTTTTGAGGTCAAAAGAATGAAAATGAAGAAATGGCAAAGCAACCACATAGGTGTCACACTAACACTAAAGTCCCCTGTTAGATAGCAAATTATGACGTCTGTTTGATTGCTTTTACATTTAGCAGTATTTCATATTCTGACTATCTCTGAAAGTGATAGCAATGTTTACAATAAAGACCGGTTCTTGCCATAAACATACACTGTAATAATATTTTTGAGGTCAAAAGAATGAAAATGAAGAAATGGCAAAGCAACCACATAGGTGTCACATTAACACTAAAGTCCCCTGTTAGATAGCAAATTATGACGTCTGTTTGATTGCTTTTACATTTAGCAGTATTTCATATTCTGACTATCTCTGAAAGTGATAGCAATGTTTACAATAAAGACCGGTTCTTGCCATAAACATACACTCTAATAATATTTTTAAGGTCAAAATAATGAAAATAAAGAAATGGCAAAGCGAACACATAGGTGTCACACTAACACTAAAGTCCCCTGTTAGATAGCAAATTATGACGTCTGTTTGATTGCTTTTACATTTAGCAGTATTTCATATTCTGACTATCTCTGAAAGTGATAGCAATATTTACAATAAAGACCGGTTCTTGCCATAAACATACACTTTAATAATATTTTTGAGGTCAAAAGAATGAAAATGAAGAAATGGCAAAGCAACCACATAGGTGTCACACTAACACTAAAGTCCCCTGTTAGATAGCAAATTATGATGTCTGTTTGATTGCTTTTACATTTAGCAGTATTTCATATTCTGACTATCTCTGAAAGTGATAGCAATGTTTACAATAAAGACCGGTTCTTGCCATAAACATACACTGTAATAATATTTTTAAGGTCAAAAGAATGAAAATGAAGAAATGGCAAAGCAACCACATAGGTGTCACACTAACACTAAAGTCCCCTGTTAGATAGCAAATTACGACGTCTGTTTGATTGCTTTTACATTTAGCAAGATTTCCCAATCTGACCATCCATCCATCCATCCATCCATCCATCCATCCATCCATCCATATTCTGACTATCTCTGAAAGTGATAGCAATGCTTACAATAAAGACCGGTTCTTGCCATAAACATACACTGCAATAATATTTTTGAGGTCATTACATTTAGCAAGATTTCCAAATCTGACCATGCTTTATTATTGATTTAGTAGCATATCTATATGTTTAATAATTGTATTTTCATGCTTTATTAATGATCAATTTATCTTTTCTAAATGAAGTAAAGAAAATTATAATAAAAAAAAAATAAAATAATAAAAAACTTAAATCCTCACTTGTCTGGTTTATGCTACTCTGAGCAATATTTGAACTTTGTATTTTGAGCACTTCTTGGGTTGTTATTGTCTCTTCACGATGACTCGCTTGCTTTAGTCCTCAGATGTAAGTCGCTTTGGATAAAAGCGTCTGCTAAATGACTAAATGTAAATGTAAGTATAGCATTATTTACAAACCAGTTATTTAGGAGTTGTCAGTGATTTATAAAATCACTTAGAAAGTGTAAGTAAATGTAGTAAATTCAGGTAGTTATAAAGAATTTAGTGGTCAGTTAACTATTTTGTGAGCTCATCTAAAGTGAGGACTAATGCCTTGTAAAGCATTTATAAAGGAGATTTAAAGACTCAGTTATCTTCTAAACAGAAAAATGAAACAAACACAACACAGTAATACAGAACTTAGAAATGTATAACTGAGCCTTTAAATCTGTCTTGTAAATTCTTTAAAAGGCATAACTAGTCCTCACTTTAGATGAGCTCACAAAAGAGTTAACTGACCACTACTAAATGCTTTATAACTACCTGAATTAACCCTGAATTACAGTAGAAATACATGTTAATAAAGCATTTATTAACACACTAAATAACTATTACTATATGTCTGAATAATAAAATGTATGAATGTACATTTCAATAGTTTATTAATCATTTACTCACACTTTCTAAGTTATCTTATGAACCACTGACAACTCCTAAATAACTGGTTCGTAAATAATGCTATACTTCCTTTAGAAATGATAAATTGATCATTAATAAAGTATGAAAATACAATTATTAAACACATTATAGATTTGCTTTTAAAACAAGAATAAAGCATTTATATCTGTATTTATATACTGCTTATTAATGTCTATTAATGCTTTATAAATGATGAATTGTTTACTAATGCTTAACTAATGATTAATAGCGTGGAGTTATAATAAAGTTACCGAAAGTTCCTTAACTAAGCAGTCTTTTAAACAGCAGCTCTACAGTCTCAGAGCCTCTCTGTGACAGCAAGCCATTCAAACAATATGAGAAGTGTGAACGACGTGTGTTAATGGCCCATTGCAGTTCCTGCTCCAGCCTACAGGAGCGCTGCTGAGTATGGGCTTAAACACACACACACTTGCAGGTCCCCACTTGGTCAAAAATGTAAAAAATTCACCAGAGCGTTTTTTATCTGATTTTAACATGTTTTAAGGCATAACAAACAGGGGACCTGAAAAATGTTCCCACTTGACTCGGCGGTCCCCTGTTGGTGAGTGTGTAACGACACCAAGGTCACCACTTAGATAGGTAGAAAAGTACACACACACACACACACACACACACACACACACACACACACACACACTCACACTCACACACTCACACACACACACACACACACACACACACACACTCACACTCACACTCACACACTCACACTCACACTCACACGCTCACACTCACACACACACACACACACACACACACACACACACTCACACTCACACTCACACACTCACACTCACACACTCACACACACTCACACTCACACTCACACACACACACACACACACACACACACACACGCTCACACACTCACTCACACTCACACACTCACACACACACGCTCACACACTCACTCACACTCACACACTCACACTCACACGCTCACACACTCACTCACACTCACACACTCACACTCACACGCTCACACACTCACTCACACTCACACACACACTCACACACTCACACACACACACACACACACACACACACACACACACACACACACACACACTCACACTCACACACTCACACTCACACTCACACACACTCACACACACACACACACACACACTCACACACTCACACTCACACACTCACACTCACACTCACACTCACACACTCACACTTACACGCACTGTGTAAACACACTCACACACACACACACTCACACACTCACGCGCTCACACACTCACACACTCACACACACTCTTACACGTGCTCTCACACTCATTAAGAAATGAATTATTTTTCTTATTCTTTCATGGACTTTTTTTTATCCGTGAAGTCACATGTGAAAAAAAAGAAAGAAAAAAACACAGTTTTGCAATTCGTCTCCTCAGTTTATAAACCGTATAATGTAGGTTATGCAATGAGGTTGTATTATTTTGTGAAATAAGGGACAGGATTATCACACTCACTCTCACACTCACACTCACACTCTCACACACACACTCACACACACTCACACTCACTCACTCTCTCACACACACACTCACACTCTCACACACACACTCACACACACTCACACTCACTCACTCTCTCACACACACACTCACACACACACTCACACACACTCACTCTCACACACACACTCACACACACTCACACTCACTCACTCTCACACTCACACTGTCACACACACACTCACACACACTCACACTCACTCACTCTCTCACACACGCTCTCACACACGCTCTCACACTCACACTCACTCTCACACTCACACTCACACTCTCACACACACACTCACACACACTCACACTCACTCACTCTCTCTCACACACACTCACACACACACTCACATGCAAATATTACAAATAAGATGATGAAGCAAAAAATAATACATTGGAGGCATTGTATATTATACATTGCAATTAATATTCCTCAAACACCAACTTTTTCAACAGTTATTTGATCAGGTGTTCAAGGATATGTCAGTCCTGGATGTGAAGGAAGAATTGTCCATAACATGTCCCACAAAAAAATGGAACATCCTTCAGTTGAAAATCCTTCAGTAAGTTCTACGGTCTGTCCAGATCTTCTTCTGCGATCCCTGTCCTTTGAGTTCATCTTGATTGTTGGCAGCAGATAG